>NW_027532203.1:9032983-9048610 GCF_008692635.1 Crocuta crocuta | reverse complement strand
GGTGAGATCACTAGTGGAGGAAATATGAATATGAATGAGGGGAACACTAGCTACAGTAGCAAATCACTCTGAAATATCAGTGCCCTGACACAGCAGAAGCATACTACTTGCTCACATGCAGAACATTGGGCATCAGGGAAAGAACCCTCCTCCACACGGGCACTGAGGGTCCCATGCTGCTGATTCCCTTATCTTCACCACGTGCCCTTCAAAGCTACACGGGCCTTTGACATCCACCCAGCAAATAGGGAGAGGTGGGCCAGGATCACATGGACAGTGTGTGTAGGTATCCAGACAATAAGGCTGGCATCATGCAAGAGTTTTCATGCCTTTGTTCTTTCAATCCTCCTGGAAACCTTATTATCATCACCGTCTTCCCCATTTCACAGATGAGGAAACTCATGTTGTTGTTGTCTTTTTTTAATGTTTTAATTTTATTTCTGAGAGAGACAGTGTGAGCAGGGGAGGGTTATAGAGAGAGGGAGACACAGAATCTGAAACAGGTTCTAGGCTCTGAGCTGTCAGCACAGAGCCCGATGGGTGGCTCGAACCCACAAACTGTGAGATCATGACCTGAGCCGAAGTCGGACGCTTAACCGACTGAGCCACCCAGGCGCTCCGAGGAAACTCAAGTTTTTTAGAGCTTGGGCACCTGCCCAAAGCCACTGAAATTTTTTTCAATTTTTTAAATGTTTGTTTATTTTTGAGAGAGGGTCAGATAGCAAGCAGGGGAGGGGCAGAGAGAGGGAGACAGAGGATCCGAAGCGGGCTCTGTGCAGCCTGATGAAGGGCTCAAACCCACAAACGGTGAGACCGTGACCTGAGCCCAAGTCGGATGCTTAACCGACTGACCCACCCACAGGCGCCTCCCAAAGTCGCTGCAATTTTAAAGGGAAGGGAAAGATGTAAGCTCGGCCACATCTAACCCCGGACTCTGCTCTCAATCATTTCACTCTGCTGCTTCCTGAGGGTCAAGCCAGTCTGGGGGCTGCTGGGTTGGTTACTGGTTTGTTTCCTGCCAAACTTCTCAGGGCCCTGCCTGACTACCGCATGTGCACCGAGTGGCCACAGTGGTTCAAAGCACAGACTTGGAGGCAAGTCTCGCCTTGAACCCCAGTTATGCCCCTTACTGGGTGTGTGACCTTGGGCATGGCCCTTAACCTCTCTGGACTTCATCTGTGAAAGGAGAATAACAATAGCACCGGCCTCACAGGCTCTCCTGCAAGGACTGTGTTAATATATTTTGAGATCAAAACCAAGTGCAGTTTGTTGGCTGATACCAGAGTGGGCTGCGTCGTCAGCCCCATTGATCCGGAAGCCCGTTTTCACACAGCATCTCTCAGGGGCAGTAGCACGACCTGGACCATCCTTCTCACTTCACAATGAGGAAGCTGAGGCAATAAGGCTGGCTCAGTGCCGCTTAGGCTGCTGCTGTGCGCGTCGGCGGGGGCCGAAGTCAGGNGTTTCTCCAGTGCCCAGAGCAGGGACTTGTTTTGACTCAGAACAAAAGAGAGACGTAGAACTAAGTTTTGTGCAGCAGGGAAGCAGCCGCAGGCTCCCAGAGGGCGGGTCTGTTGCTGCCTCGCTACTCCAGCCTCAAAGGGGCCTCGGGCAAATTGACACCGCTGGGCACCCGAGTGGGGCAGCCAGCCCAGCCTGGCAGCGCCCAGAGCGCGCCCTGGGAGCCTGCAAAGGAGGAAGGAGGGAAGCAATCTCTCTTGGGCTTTCGGAAGGAAGCATTTTTTTTTTAAAGGAGAAAGGATTAAGGCGGCCAAGACAGTAGGATGAAAATCTTCCTGTTAGGACGACATCCCTTGAATTTGTGTCATTTCTTTGTGATGCTCTGTGTGTCTTACTGCCCTGGTCTGTGCAAGTCTTCTCAGTGTGTGTGTGTGTGTGTGTGTGTGTGTGTGTGTGTGTGAAGAGCTATTGAGAAGAGCCAGGAGACGAGAAGATGGCCTGAGGGACAGCCGGAGAGCCGCCTGTGAGCCCCAGGCTGTCCAGTGCTTCCTCCTCAGGCCGAGCCCCTGTTTTGTCTGCGCTCCAGAAGTTGAGTCACGCCTGTCTGCTCCCGAGGTCTGAGCTCAGCACCCACCTGCCACCCTTTCCCGTCCTCACTGTACATAAGCCAGCTCATAACTTTAAGCGCAGTGTCCCCCTTTGGGTGCTCTGGATACGATGTGTTTTACTCGTAAGTTATTAATGACTATTTATTACTCACTGGGTGCTGAGTACGCTGAGCACTTCCTGGGACCAGTGCTCCCCCATGTGCACCATTTCCCTTTAAAGGAGGAGGATTCCAGGAACCCGCTGTCTCCCGAATGGCCAGGGGAATGGTCTGCAGGCATTGTCTTGGTTGAAGGATTAGATTAATGGACTTCACAACTAAAATACGTGAGTTCTCTCGGCTACTCTTGCCCACCGCAAGGGGCAAACATATCAAGGGGGTCTGTGAGTCGCTGAGAAGGAAATCTCCCCCCCACCCTCGGGTCTGCGGACAGAAGTAATCACAGCACATGACAATTCAGTCGCCACATTAGATGTTCCGTGTATGCAAACTGACACAATTCAATAAGCATTGGTTGGGCTCCTTCTCTTGAATCCAAATAAGGTAGTTTTGTTGTTGATGTTTATTTTGTTTTGCTTACTACACAAAAAGTAAACTAAATATGCTTATGTTTTAACCGTCAACAAAAATAGTACCATGTTTAAACATCCTAATCATTGTTTTCAATGCACTCAGGAGTTTTTGAATTAACTAGATTTACTTTTATCCCTCCTTTTTTTTTTTTATTATGTTACGCAATGTGTAGATTCTGGAGGAGTATGTACATAGCATAGGGGTGGGAAAGGTGAAAACTGATTAGAACCTCTCAGCTCACTCTAAGCAACTCGTATGTCTGTGCAATCCCCTTATTACTCATCCCACCCAAGAGAGGTTTTAAGGTCAACACCATCTATTGAGCAGAAGGTCACAGCTGAAATTGGTGAGGATCAACCACTTATTCAAGAAGCATTTATTGAGTACTTACTATATGCCAGATATTGTGAAAGACATAAGGGACCCAGCTACAAAGAAGAAAGACACAATCTCTACCTTCTGGAGTTCCCTTCAAGGAGATAGGGAGCTGAGACCATCAGACTCAATCCCCTAGTTCGACAGATGAAGACAGAGGACACCAAGACCATGGAGAGGAAAATAGATTTGTTCAAAGGCACCTTGCACCTGAGAGCCAGAGCTAGGTCTGCAAGCCCTGGGCTGGGCTCTGCCCCAGTGTGTGCTCCACCTCTAATGAAAGAAAGGATCTTCATTTGGCTCCCCGTCCTGTGCCACATGGCTGGGCACAGGACGGTGACAAAAGAGACCAGAGGGAGATCACCTTTGAAATCACATTGTTGACATGGCTTCTGCTGTTTGCTACCTGCCGGTGCAAAGCATATCACCAGCTTCCAAAGGGCAGCTGCCCTATGTGTATTGCTAATTACACATATATATTTAATCAGAGTGGACCTCAGCATAGAGGTCACTCCCTTCTTTTTTAAGTTTATTTATTTATTTTGAAAGACAGAGCACACACGAGCAGAGGAGGGGCAGAGAGAGAGAGAGAGAGAGACAGAGAGAGAGAGAGAGAAAGAATCCCAAGCAGGTTGTGCACTGTCAGCACAGAGTCCAATGTGGGGCTTGAACTCACAAACAATGAGCTCATGACATGAGCTGAAACCAAGAGTCAGATGCCCAACTGAATGAGCCCCCCAGGTACCCCAAGGTAACTCTCTTCTTAACCTCTGTCTCCCAGGCATCAGTTCCTCCCTCTCCTCCAGAAAGTGAGATCAGGAAAACAGAGATAGACACAAGAAAAGGACAAATTATGACACTAGCTAATATTTACTAGCACCTTCCATATGCTTGGAGTTTTGTTACATTCAACCTGTCACTGAATGCCCATTACAGCCTGGGAAGTAGGCATTAGGTACCCCCATCTTATGAGGGAGGGCATAGAGCCTCACCTTTCTCCCAGGGACTCAGCCCACTAAGTGGCAGGACTTAGTTCCAAATCTGAGTCCCCCTGAGTCTGATGGCCATCCTTGGTCCATCACACACCAATAATATGGAGCAGTGTTTGTGGGAAGAGGTAATGGGAACAAGGAAGGAGCATGATTAAAATGAGGGGGAAGGAAGAGGGCTCAGGTGGCGAATCAACAAATGTTTAATGAACACAAGCTACACACAAGGCATTCTGCCAGGCATCTGCTGGAAAGATGCCAAGGGAACCGGTCCCTCCTGCCACCCCAACCGGGGCATGGGTCTAGTATTCACCCACTAGTCAAGCCAGGAACAACCTGTAACTACCCTCTGCCCCTCACCCTCCACCTCTTGTAACTTCCACTCTCTTGATCCTTTTGGGTGCCAACTGTCTATCTGCTCACTTGTAAAACGGGGATACTCGGGTGTCTACTTCATTAATGCAAATGTTGATAAAGTAATTAGGACAGCGTAAGGCACATAGCAAGTGCTCAGTAATAGAACAGGAGAGAACAGAATAGTTGGACCAAGCCCCCAGCTCATTACTGTTAGCTGCCATTACTGTATGTTCTTTACCAGCGGAAATGATGGTGAAATTGACACTTGGAATCCTTAGAGCACAAGGTCAAACACAGGGAAAACCAGAGGAGGTTTGAGGCCAACAGGGGCACCTTCTTTTGCTAAAGATACCTTGTAGGGTCAGGTATCTGTACTTTTTCCATGCAGGATCCCATTTTCCTCTTAAAATTTCTTCAAGACCTAAATGAAATACAGGCATTCTAGAAATGGTCCCCTGATAGAATATCTGTTAGAGAAGCACTATACAATAGAAACATAATCTGAGCCACTTCTATAATTTTACAGTTTACGTAGCCACATTAAAAAATCATAGTGATGATAACTGTAATTTAAAGACTTTGTTTAACCCAATATATCCACAATGTTATCATTTCATTGTATAACCAACATAGAAATTACTAATGAGGGATTTCACGTCCTTTAGTTTGTATCAAATCTTAAATACCTGGTGATTAATTTACACTCACAGCACAATGCAATTTGGACTAGCCGCATTTGCAGTGCTAACAGTTACATGTGGCTAATGTCTACCACTTTGGATCTTGCACCTTTAGAGCAAGCTGAGTCTGTTCCTTTAAAGACCAAAACATCTCCCCCATTAATTGGGGGTGTGTGTGTGTGTGTGTGTGTGTGTGTATTATTAGAGTAGCAGGTGGTCCTATTGGTCTCTCTTCCTCCAAGGAATGTGTGAAGAAGGAGCCCCGGGGCGCCTGGGTGGCTTAGTCGGTTAAGCGTCCGACTTTCACTTAGGTCATGATCTCGCGGTTTGTGGTTTGAGCCCCACGTCGGGCTCTGTGCTGACTGCCAGCTCAGAGCCTGGAGCCTGTTTCAGAGTCTGTGACTCCCTCTCTCTCTGACCCTCCCCTGCTCACGCTGTCTCTCTCTCTCTCTCCTAGAAATAAATAAAACATTAAAAAAAATTAAAAAACAAGAAGGAGCCTGATTCTGGCCAAAGCAAATCACACAAACCCAACCAAGGTCCTGCTGATAATACATTCATAGAGTTTCACACCCCAGCACACAAAGGGGCTCCAGCTAAATAGGCTTTTACAAATACCTTCAGATCTGTAACCACGACTCCCCAAAACTGGCTTCTCAAAGACAATACCTCTGCATCCCAAACACTCCCTTTTAAATGAGCACCTAAAGCCGCCACTTTCCCTAGCTTCCTGACAGAGATACAGTTCTGAATAATTTATTCAGTTTTTACAGATTTTCTGAGTACCACTGCAGGCTGGGTACCTTGCAAGCTGAATAAGATACAGCTTCTGGCCTCAAAGCTGTCAACGGGGGAACACAAGTAATATTAGGACCAGCCTTTCTCTGATCTTTTTTTGGAATTCCAATTGGAGTTATCATGACTGTGTCCCAGAATGGGAACTTCCGCGACCACGCAGCCTGCAAGCTCACTTCTGCTCTTGGTTTTGGTTTCATTTGTTAATTTGCTGTACATTCTCTCCCCTCTGAGGGACCCAAATTAGCTCGCCCTGCACTGCCTCCACAGTATATTTTAAGGCCACAGTATGTATAGGTTCCCAGGGCCACCCAGGTAACCTGGTGAAAGGAAGCTGATCTAGCTGTGCCTCTGACCCAGGCCCTCTTCCTTCACAAGGGCCACCCTTGTGTTCTAGGTGCTGGAAATCAGAAATCCAGACAACTGTGGACTGGCTTCTGTAGGACAATGAAAATAATCAAGAGTTCTGCTTGCCTCGAATTTCTTTTTCCATCCAGAAAGACCAACCAGCAGACTCATGCAAGTTTTCATCAAAGAAGCAGCCAAATGAATGCAGTAGTACTGAGTCATGGAGACAGGCACTAGATGTAAGCACAGTCAAGCACAGGCAAGTACCTTGTCTGAATAATTTCTCATCAACCAATTCTCATGACCATGTGTGGAAACCAAAACCAAGAGTCTTAGAACTAGACATACCCATCAGAAGGCATGTAGTGATCACCCTGAACACCATCAGACTACACGACTTCCAGGAGATCAGTTTTGAAGGTGACAGGCAGAGGTGTTGGGGCGGCTATTGATTATATGAGTCTGGAGGTCAGGAATGACAACTGGGCTAGAAATAGAAACATGAGTCATCAGCATACAGATGATATTTAAAGCCAAGAACCTAGAGGAGATGATCAAGGGATTGAGAGAAGATAGAAAAGATAAGAGACCTGAAGACTGGGTATTGGATCTGGGGAGATGAGGACAATAGCAAAGGATTCTGAGGGGGTGTCAACCACGTAGCAAGAGGGAAGCTAGAAGGATGCGGTGTCGAAGACTCAAGGAAAAAGAAGGATAGAGGAGAGAAAGGGGTACAATGAGTGCTGAGGGCTACCTTTTTGTGCTGCAGCAAATGAGGACTAAGGATTGCTCATTGGTTTTAGCAACAAGGAAGCCATCAGTAATCTTTTTTTTTAATTTTTTTAATGTTTTATTTATTTCTAGGAGAGAGAGAGAGAGAGACAGCGTGAGCAGGGGAGGGTCAGAGAGAGAGGGAGTCACAGACTGAAACAGGCTCCAGGCTCTGAGCTGGCAGTCAGCACAGAGCCCGACGTGGGGCTCGAACCCACGAACCACGAGGTCATGACCTAAGAGAAAGTCAGACGCTTAACCGACTAAGCTACCCAGGTGCCCCAAGCAGCCATCAGTAATCTTAATGAGAACAATACTTTTGAATTGTTGGGGACAAAATCTTTATTATAGTGGATTCATGAGAGACTGGAGGACAGCAATTGTATACAGCAAGAGTGGACAGCCTTTCAGAGCTTTTGCCATAAAAAGGTCCAAAAGATGAGGCAATTGCTAAAGATGCTCAAGAGAGTCTGTGTTTTACTAAGAATGTGAGAAATTACAGCATGTTTACATGAGGATGGAAATGGTCTACAAAGGACGGGAAATTTTAATTATTCCCAAGAAAGAGGGGTAATTTCAGGAACTATGTCCTTGAATAAGAGAGAAGAAGGAATCCCATGCAAAAGCTGAGATTCTGGACTGAAAGGAGCGGAGATTGCTTATCCATAGCAAAAGCAGGGAAGGTAGAACTTTCTAGTGTCAAAAATCCAGAAACAACAACAAAAAAATCCAGAAACAGCAAAATTGGAACTACCAGATCAATAACATAGTATTTAGTTAGAATTTAGTGTGCATATAAGGACAGTTCATAAGCTAGGTGCTGTCAAACTCAAAACTGATATGAAACTTAGGGCCATGACATTATAGGGTGTCTGCTAAAGAGAAAACGGGGAAGTTGTGTAACCTTTAAGATGACCGGTTATTACAATGGGGGCTCCAGGTGACCAGGAATTGGTTAAAAGTGAGGGTCTCATACCATTTTAGAAAAATGACTTGGGTTTCTTTACAGGGTATCTTATAAAGTGGAAATGAGGAAATAGTTGTTTAACCTTTATAATGATTGGTTATTACAATCAGGGTTTCTGATCAGCAGGGGGTTGGTTAGAAGTGAGTATCTCATACCATTTTAGGAAAATGACCAAGTTTCTCCTATGACGATCAGAGGCATTTACAAGAAATAACCTAAATTAAGTTTCGCTTATGTTCATAAGCTAGGTTTAATTTTGCTTATGTGGCTTAAATGGTTTTGTCCACGGAAGAAATTTTCAAGACGGTCTCCATTTTGCATTTGATTTTTTTAAAAATATAATTTATTGTCAACTTGGCTAACATACAGTGTATACTGTGTGCTCTTGGTTTTCCTGTGATTCATCGCTTACATACAACACCCAGTGCTCATCCCAAGTGCCCTCCTCAATGCCCATCACCATTTTCCCCTCTCCCCTAACCCCTATCAACTCTCAGTTTGTTCTCTGTATTTAAGAGTCTCTCTGTTTGAAAATATTTTCTCCCTTTCCCTTACCCCATGGTCTTCTGTTAAGTTTCTCAAGTCTCACATATGAGTGAAAACATATGATATTTGTCTCTCTCTGACTGACTTATTTCACTTAGCACAATACCCCCCGGTTCCATCCATGTTGTTGCACATGGAAGACTTCATTCTTTCTCATTGCCAAGTAGTATTCCATTGTATAGATAAACCGCTTCTTTTAACACTAAGCACAGACGCAGGTAGTGAATGGGCTTCTCTTCTGATGGCTTCTGTCTTCCCAGTGAAATAGCAAACCAAGATCATCAGCTGGTAGTAAATATGAGGAAGGTTTGAGGAGAAAGAAAGTAGAAATTAGTCAAATGTGAAAGTGTGAGCAGACCTGAGAGATGCAATAGAATTGTCCACTGGAAGTTAGTGGTGGTGAATTCAAGGCAAGAATAGTCAGAGTGGCTGTGCCTATTTCTCTGGTCCCATTCAACTTTGACGGTGCAGTCGCAGGGCAAGGGGACAGATGGACTTGATCAGAGTTGGACTTTTGAGGGAGAAGTTAGCAAGGGAACTATATATGGGAGAATGTAAATATAATGATGGGCCACAGAGCTGAAGATGGGTAAGGAGGGAGTGCGGCCACCGAGAGGGGAGAAGAACAGTGAGAAGGTGGTAGGCTCAGTGGACTTGCAAGTAATGAGCAAGGATGAGTTGTTAGGTTTAGGGAACAGAGAGAGGGAACTGACTAGATGTGACGTGCAGGGTATAGAAGCAAGATGACTGGAATGGAAGGATTGGTAATAGCAGCCAAGGCTATGACCTTAGAGGACGGTTGGGTGGAAGGGAAGATGAATTGGAGGGGAAGGTGAAGGAGCAGGTAGGCTAAGGTAAGGAAGGATCACCTACCAAGAATTAGAGCTTAAGTACTGGCAAGAGTGACAGCCACCCAGGAGGTAAAGTCTTCAAAGAATATGGGGGGGTGGGGGGTGTGGGGAGACGACTCTGAGGTTGGCCAACAACTGTGACATGGTGGGCAAGGATGACATGAGATCAATGCCAAGACTTTCGGGAGACAACGAGGCATAACAGCTAAGAGTAGAGACTGGAGCTAGCCTGCCTGGGTTGGCACCCCAGCTCTGACACTGATTCACTTTCCATGTCACATAATCTCTCTGAGCTTCAGTTTCCTGGTCTGTAAATTGAGGACTGGGTGAGTGCATAACAGTCCCCAGTCCATGGTGAGGGCTACTTAAATGGCTGGTATTGTTGCTGCAAGGAAGACTGAGGATGTGGAAACTGAGGCCCAGAGCAGTATTTTAACAAGCTGTATAAGGTCATTCAGCTAGTACGTTGTTTTGGGACTGAACACCCAGCTCTGTCTACCTCCAAGACACCTCTGAACCACCAGACCACACTACTCAGAATGGTAAGGAAAAATAATAGTTACAGTCACAGCACAGCTAACACACGTGACGTGCCCCTCCATGTCAACTATGACATAAGACAGTCCTTTGCCCCCTTCTCTCCTTGGTGGTCTGCTAACTCTCCCTACTCTGCACACTTTGCCCTCAAGGCTCTGCTGGTCCCGGGAAAGCATCTGACACTTAACTTGTGCTGAGATGAGAAGTTCTTGAAACAGGATGCCTCGCTCCTGCAGACCCTGGCTTTGGGTCAAAAGGAATCAGGTGCAAATAATGGTCGAGAGAGGGATCCTACCAGGGATATAGCCAGGCTTTCCGGGATCCCCTAAAATCCAGGCCCTGTCTTTCCTTGGCGGCTTCCTCTCATGACAGACACTGGTCTTGATGAGCGAACTCTAGCAGACAGATGTGAGTGAGGCCCCCTGACCCCTGGAGTAGCCGGCAAGAGCAGGCAGTGGCCCTGGGAAAGCCAACAAGTGGGCGTCAGCCATCAGAACTGAAGTCCAGGTGCGCGTGGGTGGCTCAGTCGGTTAAGCCTCCGAATTTACGCTCAGGTCATGATCTCACAGTTCGTGGGTTCAAACCTGGCATCAGGCTCTGTGCTGACAGCTCAGAGCCTGAAGCCTGCTTTGGATTATGTGTCTTCCTCTCTCTCTGTCCCTCCCCTGCTCATGCTCTGTTTCTCTTTCAAAAATGAACAGACATTTTAGAAAAATTAAAAAAAAGAAAAAAAAGAACTGAAGCCCAGTGCCCTCCCAGGAAGTCACTTGGACCAGAGATGTGAAGACGCTAGCCTGGGGTCACACAGCAGCTTGCTGGCAGAACAAGGGCTGGACCAAAGTCATCCGATACCCAGTCTTTGTCTCATTCCACAGCTCCATTCTCAGGGACAGACTCAGGAACAGACAGCCCGACAAGGGTTTCGGGGGTGCCGTTACCCACATTTAAAAACCCTTGTTTTATGAACAGCTGTGGAGATGAGCCTTCCTCCTCACTTAGGTACACGGAGAGTTTTCTCGTGGTGCCGTATGTTGTGAGGACCCAGTATACACGTCTGTGACAAATCCGCACAGCTATTGGAGACTTTAAAGGCAATAATCAAAAAGCCAGAGTTCAAGGCAGAGGAGTTAAACAGTCCTCCATTCTGTGGCGGACCCAGGCCATCCATCCAGCCTGGGATGCCAGCTTCCCAGGCCACGCGCCCAGGCAGATGTGACCTGGGAGAGGGAGAGAGGGATGATAGTGCAGACAGAAGAATATGATGGAGGAGGAAGGAAGAGGGAGGAGGGAGGAGGGGATGGGAGGAGNAGGCTCTCCGCTCTCCACAGCCTCTGGAGCAGCTATTATTATTACCCCCATTTTATAGATGTGGAAAGTGAGGCACAAAGAAGGAGAATGAGAATAAATCAGATCCCGTCCTGGGAAGAAAGGGGAAGCTCTGCCAGTCACTGTCACGGCCCCTCGCCGCCTGCTGGCGCTGACTGCAGTGTACAGCCACGCTCAAGCTCCCACTTCAACAACAAGTTTTCCCTTCGCCTTGTCCACAACATGCCACTGCTTCTAGAAGAGTTTCCTCTTGCCCCCAGCTTCTCATAGACTCCCTAGTCCCTGACCCCTCCCACTTCAGGCTCCTTGAAAGTGGCTCCGATTGAACTAATGGTTGGACTCAGGGTTCCCTCCCATCCGGCCTCCCTCCTTCTTTCTCTCCTGGAGCTGTCGCTGACCACTGCCCGCACCCCCACTGACACTGGCATGACCTCCATCTACCTCCTCAGCCACCTGCAGGTCCCTCTACCTCTCTGAAATTCTTCCTGGGTCACCTCGCCTATGGGTAACTCTTAAAGGAGCCATGCCCAAAAGTCCCAAGAAGGCTTTTGCGCACAAACCCCCTGGCCCCGGGCCCATGGTTTCCAGCTGTGTGGGACATCACAGTCACCCAACCCCAGGGCTAAAAGTCAGAAGTAATGGCTCTGGGATTTTGCCCAGCATCGGCATGTTTTCTCAAGTCCCCCCACCCCCCACCCCTGCCAGGCAACTCTTCTGTGTGGATGGGTGGCAATGCACTGATATAGGGCACTGAGTGTGTCTTAGAGGAGGGGGATCAGGGGACACGCTCAGGCGAGATGAAAGGGCAGAGGAAACCCCCACAGGAAGGGAGAGGGGGCTAGCAAAACTTTCCCCCACAAACAGGGCATGTCTGGTATCTGACCCGCTTCTGGTTTCTTAAGTTGCTTCTAAACTTTTTACTTCTAAATCTTCTCCCCATGCCCAAAAAGTCCTCTCTCCCTCCCAAGCTGAAAACAGTCTGCTAAAAAGGAAAAATTAGTAGAACAGACCAATGCCTCCTTGTTAAGACAGCTCCATAAGAATTGTTTTATTGCTTTATTTGGAACTTGACTTTTTTCTTGTAAGATCAAGCAAAAATGAGCATTAGTATTCTATGCATCCACAGAGGTGACCCTTGGTATTCAAGAAAAAAATAACATAAAGCAACAGACTGTTCACATTAGGATCATGTCCAGTGTTATTTTTCCCCCTAACAGTATTTTCATGAATCAGACAATTACATGGGAGTGTTAGAAGGTCCCTTCAAGGCCATTTAGTTCAGCCCCCTGTCCCATGACGAATCAGGGAGGCTTCGTTCAAGGGACACAATCTTACCATCATACCAACCTAAGTTTCAACCCCAGCTTGGCTACTTTCTAATCCAGGTTCCTCGGTTTACTTGTCCATTATAAGGGGGTCACGAGGGGCATCTGGGTGGCTCAGTCAGTGAAATGTCTGACTTTGGCCAGGTCATGATCTCACGGGTTATGAGTTCGAGCCCCATGTCAGGCTCTGTGCCGACAGCTCAGAGCCTGGAGCCTGCTTCAGATTCTGTGTCTCCCTCTCTCTCTGTCCCTCCCCGGCTCATGTTCTGCCTCTCTCTCTCTGTCTCTGTCTCTCTCTCTCAAAAAATGAATAAACATTAAGAAGAAATTTAAAAGGGGAGGTCAGGATACCCACCTCCACAAAACCACAGAGCCGTTGTGAAGAATGAACGAGACAACTAAATGCTAGTCCTCTCGGTTGAATACGATAATTGACCCTCTAACCATGACCACACACAAAAGCATTTTGACACAATCAGTTTCTGTCACTGGAACTTAGGATGCTCTGAGGCATCAGTCTCATTTGTGGGCAGACCAGGGGGCCACCAAGGCAGAAGCCCCTTTTTGTCACAGATCTTCTCCCAGCACTTTGCGCAGCGCAAGGAAGCACGTCATTATTGAGATGACTTAGCTGGAAAGCAGAGTGGTAAACGAGGATCCACACTAGGAGTCAAAATAACTAAACTGACCCCATTTCTACAAATTTCTGGCTGTGTGACCTTGGGCAGGCAACTTAACCACTCTGGGCCTCAGTTTTCTCCTCTAAAGGTGAGGATGATAAAACTTGCTCTGCCCACCTACATATTATGAGGGTCAAACGAAACTGTTTAAGGCAGTAGAGCCATGAAGAACATTGGGAAGTTAACCTGAAATCTCCATTTAGATCTTTCAATGACACTTCAAATCCAACATGGTTAAAACGGAATTCATGCCCATCCCTCATCTGCTCTTTCTCTATGGTTCTCCATGCCATCAAATGGTAACACTATCCATACGTAGGGCTGCTCAGGCTAGAAACCAAGGACTCATTAACTGCTTTTGCCTGCCATTCTCATCTAACTCATCACCCAAAACACCAATTTTCTCTTAGAAATATCTATTATAGACTCCATCCACTTCTCTCTACCTCCACCCTAATCCCAGCCAATACCACCTATTGCTTGCATCACTGCCTTGTAACTGGCTTACCTTTCCCCACTCTTGACTTTTCCTGATCTCTCTCTCTCTCTCTCTCTCTCTCACACACACACACACACACACACACACACACACACACACGTTAAAGCTGCTAAAAAGCCCTCCAAAGGCTTTTGAGATAAAGACTAAAATCCTCACACATTCTGGCCCTTAGTCTGACTCTCCAACCTCACTTCTTACCATTCTCTCTACCGTCAGCATTGCCCAACTGGTTAGGGCTTCATTTGGTTCTTTGAAACCACCATGCCACAGGGTCTTTGCACATGCCTACTCTTTTTCCTTGGCCCTCTCCCACTCTCTTCCCCTGATTAACTCCTACTCTTCCTAAAGATTTTTGGCTACAGCACTGAGTCACCACATCCTCAGGGAGTTGTGTCCTGGCCTCTCTGATTAAGCCAGCAGTCCTGCTTTTCTGCCTGTGACCCCACCTTCTCTCCTCCATGGCATCTGTCGTGCTGGCAGTTTTATATTTTCATATAAAAGAAGACATTCTATCTGATTTGTTGCTGACTATTATATTCACAACATAAAACACACTACTTAGCATACAGTAGGAATTTTATAAATGTTGAATGAATGAACATGGTTTGCAAAGGCAAATTTGAAGCCAACTCTTTTTATCTTTACATTTCTCTATCCTTTTCTTTTTTTCTTTCATAGTTTATTGTCAAATTGGTTTCCATATAACACCCTGTGCTCATCCCAACAAGTGTCCTCCTCCATACCCATCATCCCTTTCCGCTCTCCCCCACCCCCATCAGCCCTCAGTTTGTTCTCAGTATTCAAGAGTCTCTCATGGTTTGCCTCCCTCCCTCTCCCCAACTGTTTTTTCCCCTTCTCCCCCATGGTCCTCTGTTAAGTTCCTCATGTTCAACTTATAAGTGAAAACATATGGTATCTGTCATTCTCTGCCTGACTTATTTTGCTCAGCATAACACTCTCGAGTTCCATCCATGTGGCTACACATGGCCAGATTTCATTCTTTCTCATTGCCATGTAGTATTCCATTGTATAGATAGACCACATCTTAATCCATTCACCAGGTGATGGACACTTAGGCTCTTTCCATGTTTTGGCTATTGTTGAGAGTGCTGCTATGAACATGGGGTACATGTACCCCTATGCATCAGCACTCCTATATCCTGTGGGTAAATTCCTAGCAGTGCTATTTGCTGGGTCCTAGGGGAGTTCTGTTGTTAGTTTCCTGAGGAACCTCCACACTGTTTTCCAGAGGGGCTGCACCAGTTCACATTCCCACCAACAGTGTAGGAGGGTGCCCGTTTCTCCACATCCTCGCCAGCATCTATAGTCTCCTGATTTATTCATTTTAGCCACTCTGACAGGTGTGAGTTGGTATCTCAGTGTGGTTTTGATCTGCATTTCCCTGATGATGAGAGATGCTGACTATTGGACATCTGGATGTCCTCTTTGAAGAAGTGTCTGTTCGTGTCTTCTGCCCATTTCTTCGCTGGATTATTTGTTTTTTGGGTGTGGAGTTTGGTGAGTTCCTTATAGAGTTTGGATACTAGTCCTTTATCCGATATGTCATTTGCAACTATCTTTTCCCATTCCATCGGTTGCCTATTAGTTTTGTTGACTGTTTCCTTTGCCGTGCAGAAGTTTGTTTATCTTGATGAGGTCCCAATAGTTTATTTTTGCTCTTGATTCCCTTGCCTTTGGGGATGTGTCAAGTAAGAAATTGCTGCGGTTGAGGTCAAGGAGGTTGTTTCCTGCTTTCTCCTCTAGGGTTTTGATGGTTTCCTGTCTCACATTCAGGTCCTTTATCCATTTTTGAGTTTATTTTTGTGTATGGTGTGAGAAAGTGATCTAGTTTCATTCTTTTGCACGTTGCTGTCCAGTTCTCCCAGCACCATCTATTAAAGAGGCTGTCTTTTTTCCATTGGATACTCTTTCCCGCTTTG
>NW_027532203.1:9029672-9032717 GCF_008692635.1 Crocuta crocuta | reverse complement strand
TAGGGGAGTTCTGTTGTTAGTTTCCTGAGGAACCTCCACACTGTTTTCCAGAGGGGCTGCACCAGTTCACATTCCCACCAACAGTGTAGGAGGGTGCCCGTTTCTCCACATCCTCGCCAGCATCTATAGTCTCCTGATTTATTCATTTTAGCCACTCTGACAGGTGTGAGTTGGTATCTCAGTGTGGTTTTGATCTGCATTTCCCTGATGATGAGAGATGCTGACTATTGGACATCTGGATGTCCTCTTTGAAGAAGTGTCTGTTCGTGTCTTCTGCCCATTTCTTCGCTGGATTATTTGTTTTTTGGGTGTGGAGTTTGGTGAGTTCCTTATAGAGTTTGGATACTAGTCCTTTATCCGATATGTCATTTGCAACTATCTTTTCCCATTCCATCGGTTGCCTATTAGTTTTGTTGACTGTTTCCTTTGCCGTGCAGAAGTTTGTTTATCTTGATGAGGTCCCAATAGTTTATTTTTGCTCTTGATTCCCTTGCCTTTGGGGATGTGTCAAGTAAGAAATTGCTGCGGTTGAGGTCAAGGAGGTTGTTTCCTGCTTTCTCCTCTAGGGTTTTGATGGTTTCCTGTCTCACATTCAGGTCCTTTATCCATTTTTGAGTTTATTTTTGTGTATGGTGTGAGAAAGTGATCTAGTTTCATTCTTTGGCACGTTGCTGTCCAGTTCTCCCAGCACCATCTATTAAAGAGGCTGTCTTTTTTCCATTGGATACTCTTTCCCGCTTTGTCAAAGATTAGTTGGCCATACAATTGTGGGTCCAATTCTGAGTTCTCTATTCTATTCCAGTGGTCTATGTGTCTGTTTTTGTGCCAATACCATACTGTTTTGATAATTACAGCTTTGTAGTAAGGCTAAAGTCTGGGATTGTGATGCGTCTCATTTTGGTTTTCTTCTTCAATACTACTTTGGCTACTTGGGGTCTTTTGTGGTTCCTTATAAATTTTTGGATAGTTTGTTCTAGCTTTGAAAAGAATGCTGGTGCAATTTTGATTGGGATTGCACTGAATGTGTAGATTGCTTTGGGTAGTAATGACATTTTCACAGTATTTATTCTTCTAATCCATGAGCATGGAATGTTTTTCCATTTCTTTGTGTCTTCTTCAATTTCCTTCATAAGTTTTCTATAGTTTTCAGCCTACAGATCTTTTATATCCTTGGTTAGGTTTATTCCTAGATATTTTATGGTTTTTTGTGCAATTGTGAATGGGATCAGTTTCTTGATTTTTCTTTCTGTTGCTTCATTATTGGTGTATAAAAATGTAAACCGATTTCTGTACATTGATTCTGTACCCTGCGACTTTGCTGAATTCATAGGTTAGTTCTAGTAGGTGAAGCCAACTCTTAAAAACAACAACAACAAAACCCTCATGCTCATTTTTAAGTTGTTAAGGAATTTTTTTTGGCCTCATGAGACATCTTTATGCTATACTGTCTGAGATGCTCTCCCATTTCTCTGAGCACTTAGGAAAGCACGCCTGGTACAAACAGAGATCCTAAAACCATCTGCCCTCCCCAGCACCGAATTCTGCTTTCCTTGGACACATCCCAACTGCTGACAAATTTTCCAAAAGCTCTTCCCTCTGGGTCAGGAGATCCTTTTCTGCTCCCAGGCTTTGTAAGGCTAGCTTCAAGCAAGGAACAGCACTCCACTTCAGCTACCAGGCTTGCCCTCCAGAGGGAATCATTTCAGGAGACTCTTCTGAAAATTATCGGGCTGGCCTCTGCTCTTCCTGTCTGTGAAATCTGTAACCAGCAACACAGCCGGGCAGGAGGTCAGGAGCTGATCTTTCTGTCCCTGTGAGGTGGGGCCTGGGAAGGAAGCCCGGGATTCTTCCTGCATCCTACTCCACAAGGCAGTTCTCAGATGGAGTGCCAGGCATATATTGAGAGAGAGAGAGAGCACGCTGGAGAGAGAGCTGGAGATAGACACAGAGACAAAGAAAGAGACAGAGCTTCTGACCAAATGAGATTTAATCAAACATGAAAGATGGAATGTGTTACATTTTTTCTTTCTTAAGTCCTGAATGTCACATCCAGCAAAAATAGGTTACCCATATGGTATGTGTTCTCTAAGTCCTTATTTGTATGAAAAGAAATGAGAAAGAGAGAGAAAGAGAAAAATAGAGGGGAGGAAGGGAGAGGAGGGAGGAAGAAGTTAAGGAAGCAAGCAGTGGGATAGGAAGGGAGATGGTGGAGCGAAGACATAAAGAGAAAGAGAAATTATGGAGGCGAGAAGCTCATTCAGGGAATTTTTTTTCTAGTAAATTCCAACCCAAGGAAGCTGTGCACGTGGGCTCCCCATTTTCTCCTCCTGAAGCCTGAAGGCAAACCAAGATGCTGTGTCAATTACAGGAAAAATCAATGAAGATACTGTTCAGGAGTCCTTTTCGCCATTCAGTGCGGATGGTATCCTTCACTTTCTAGCACTGATTCATTTACTTCCAGCCTCTCTGGGGGCTGCTGACATATTGCTATCTCTGAAGAATCGGAAGTAAAATCACCTTTGTTTCTTACTGCAACTTTTCCTCCGTACAGTCTGTTACAAGAGCCGCTGCCACGTGACCTCACCAGGCGTGCAGGACCGAAGGGCAAGACCTCACTGGGCCAGCCCTCCCTGGGTGCCTCCTTCCACCAGCCCGGCATCTCCTCCAAGGAGCCCAGGACCTCACGAGGCCTCCAACATGTAACCAGAGAACCTCTCATATTTTTACACCCAGTTTCCTTCACTGTATCTGTCCTCAAATACATTTGTATCTGTGCCTCAAATACAAAACCTGGGATAAGTACTGAGCCGGGAAGGTAGCTCAATAGCATTGAGGCTCAGTAGCATTGTGGAAGGAGCCTTCTTAGACAAGGTTACTCCAAAGCAGTGGCATTGTGGTAAGAGAAGTGCAGGCATTACAACACATGACGAACATCCCTGGAGCACAGTCCTTGGAAATGAGGTATGCAGCCACTTGCATGGCTGAAATCCCACCATTACAGTGTCATTTGAGCGAAGTCGTGCCTTTCTCTTTTGAGCGCATTCT
>NW_027532203.1:9003707-9029476 GCF_008692635.1 Crocuta crocuta | reverse complement strand
GTTGCTGTCCAGTTCTCCCAGCACCATCTATTAAAGAGGCTGTCTTTTTTCCATTGGATACTCTTTCCCGCTTTGTCAAAGATTAGTTGGCCATACAATTGTGGGTCCAATTCTGAGTTCTCTATTCTATTCCATTGGTCTATGTGTCTGTTTTTGTGCCAATACCATACTGTTTTGATAATTACAGCTTTGTAGTAAGGCTAAAGTCTGGGATTGTGATGCGTCTCATTTTGGTTTTCTTCTTCAATACTACTTTGGCTACTTGGGGTCTTTTGTGGTTCCTTATAAATTTTTGGATAGTTTGTTCTAGCTTTGAAAAGAATGCTGGTGCAATTTTGATTGGGATTGCACTGAATGTGTAGATTGCTTTGGGTAGTAATGACATTTTCACAGTATTTATTCTTCTAATCCATGAGCATGGAATGTTTTTCCATTTCTTTGTGTCTTCTTCAATTTCCTTCATAAGTTTTCTATAGTTTTCAGCCTACAGATCTTTTATATCCTTGGTTAGGTTTATTCCTAGATATTTTATGGTTTTTTGTGCAATTGTGAATGGGATCAGTTTCTTGATTTTTCTTTCTGTTGCTTCATTATTGGTGTATAAAAATGTAAACCGATTTCTGTACATTGATTCTGTACCCTGCGACTTTGCTGAATTCATAGGTTAGTTCTAGTAGGTGAAGCCAACTCTTAAAAACAACAACAACAAAACCCTCATGCTCATTTTTAAGTTGTTAAGGAATTTTTTTTGGCCTCATGAGACATCTTTATGCTATACTGTCTGAGATGCTCTCCCATTTCTCTGAGCACTTAGGAAAGCACGCCTGGTACAAACAGAGATCCTAAAACCATCTGCCCTCCCCAGCACCGAATTCTGCTTTCCTTGGACACATCCCAACTGCTGACAAATTTTCCAAAAGCTCTTCCCTCTGGGTCAGGAGATCCTTTTCTGCTCCCAGGCTTTGTAAGGCTAGCTTCAAGCAAGGAACAGCACTCCACTTCAGCTACCAGGCTTGCCCTCCAGAGGGAATCATTTCAGGAGACTCTTCTGAAAATTATCGGGCTGGCCTCTGCTCTTCCTGTCTGTGAAATCTGTAACCAGCAACACAGCCGGGCAGGAGGTCAGGAGCTGATCTTTCTGTCCCTGTGAGGTGGGGCCTGGGAAGGAAGCCCGGGATTCTTCCTGCATCCTACTCCACAAGGCAGTTCTCAGATGGAGTGCCAGGCATATATTGAGAGAGAGAGAGAGCACGCTGGAGAGAGAGCTGGAGATAGACACAGAGACAAAGAAAGAGACAGAGCTTCTGACCAAATGAGATTTAATCAAACATGAAAGATGGAATGTGTTACATTTTTTCTTTCTTAAGTCCTGAATGTCACATCCAGCAAAAATAGGTTACCCATATGGTATGTGTTCTCTAAGTCCTTATTTGTATGAAAAGAAATGAGAAAGAGAGAGAAAGAGAAAAATAGAGGGGAGGAAGGGAGAGGAGGGAGGAAGAAGTTAAGGAAGCAAGCAGTGGGATAGGAAGGGAGATGGTGGAGCGAAGACATAAAGAGAAAGAGAAATTATGGAGGCGAGAAGCTCATTCAGGGAATTTTTTTTCTAGTAAATTCCAACCCAAGGAAGCTGTGCACGTGGGCTCCCCATTTTCTCCTCCTGAAGCCTGAAGGCAAACCAAGATGCTGTGTCAATTACAGGAAAAATCAATGAAGATACTGTTCAGGAGTCCTTTTCGCCATTCAGTGCGGATGGTATCCTTCACTTTCTAGCACTGATTCATTTACTTCCAGCCTCTCTGGGGGCTGCTGACATATTGCTATCTCTGAAGAATCGGAAGTAAAATCACCTTTGTTTCTTACTGCAACTTTTCCTCCGTACAGTCTGTTACAAGAGCCGCTGCCACGTGACCTCACCAGGCGTGCAGGACCGAAGGGCAAGACCTCACTGGGCCAGCCCTCCCTGGGTGCCTCCTTCCACCAGCCCGGCATCTCCTCCAAGGAGCCCAGGACCTCACGAGGCCTCCAACATGTAACCAGAGAACCTCTCATATTTTTACACCCAGTTTCCTTCACTGTATCTGTCCTCAAATACATTTGTATCTGTGCCTCAAATACAAAACCTGGGATAAGTACTGAGCCGGGAAGGTAGCTCAATAGCATTGAGGCTCAGTAGCATTGTGGAAGGAGCCTTCTTAGACAAGGTTACTCCAAAGCAGTGGCATTGTGGTAAGAGAAGTGCAGGCATTACAACACATGACGAACATCCCTGGAGCACAGTCCTTGGAAATGAGGTATGCAGCCACTTGCATGGCTGAAATCCCACCATTACAGTGTCATTTGAGCGAAGTCGTGCCTTTCTCTTTTGAGCGCATTCTTGATTTTCAACCTAGAAGGGAGGTCAAACATTCCATCCCCAGACAGTTTCCTACTGCTGCTGTAACAAATTATCAAAAACTTTTGGCTTAAAACAACATAAACTTCTTTTCTCCCAAATCTACATGTCAAAAGTGTAAGATAAGTCAGTGGGGCTGCATTCCTTCTGGAAGCTCCAGGAAAGGATTTGTCCTCTGCTTTTTTTACTTTCTAGAGACTGTGTGCATCCCTTGACTCATGACCGTCTTCCTCCATTTTGAAAGCTGCTGCAAAGCATCTTCCAAATCTCCGTCTCTCTGTCTGTCTGTCTGCCTCTCTCTCTCTCTCTCTCTGCATCCATCCTCACATCACTTTTTTCTGACTCTGCTTTTCCTTCATTACATCTTCTACTCTGCTTTTGATCCTCTGACCCCCTCTTACAAAAATCCTTTGATTTCATTGGGTCCACCTCAATAATACAGGATACTCTTCAAGTTCGTTAAATAATCATATCTGCTAAGTTATTTTCACCATATAAGGGAGCAAATTCACAGGTTTTAGGATTTAGGACATTTGGGGGAAGGCATTATTCTATCTACCACACTCCCCAGTGGTTAATATGGAGCAACCATATTTCTTCCCAGCTAGTGACACGGCAGAGGAATGGGAAGACGCAAGAGCGCAGTGAGAGAGAAATGCTGGGTGCTAACAGGGGGCCAGAGTGCAGAACTGAGAGGCAGAAGTAACACAGTATCAATTTCAGTGACTTTCCCTCTGATTTTATGTGACTAAATTCAAGAAAAAAAGCAATCAGTAGAAGACACCCGACTCTCCCCCAGATAATTCAGAAAAACAGATTAAACAAAATTTGGTATTTTTCTACAATGGAATATTACTCTGCCATAAAAAAAGTAACAAGCTATTGGTACATACAACAACATGGTTGAATCACAAATATTTGAGTGAAAGCGACGAGGTACAAAAACTGTATTCTACATGATTGCATTTATAAGGAGTTCAAGAACAGGAAAACTAATATAGAATGGAAAAAGTCAGAAAAATTGTCTATGAGAGGTGGGAATTGACTGGAAAGAGACATAAAGGAATGTTCCTGGTGATGGAAATGTTCTATATCTTAATTGGGGTTATAGATACACAGGTGCATACATTTCCCAAATTGCATGCTTAAGGTCTTTGCGTTTCTCTGTATATAAATTTTACCTCAATTACAAATTTTAAAAAAATAATACAAACCATAAAAGATGGATCAGAAGATTCAAGCATATATGTAATCAGACTTCTTAGAAGAGAACTGAGGAAACTGATATCAAGGCAATATTCAAAGAGGATATAGCTAAGAATTGAGGAGAGATAATAAATCCTCAGATTGGAGGTGTACAAGTTCCAAGCAGAATTAAAAAAAAAAAATAAATCCCCACTTAGACACAGCATAGTGAAACTGCAGAATATTAAAGATAAAATCATCAAAGCTATCAGAGAGAGAGAAAGAGAGAGATTACCTATAAAAAATGTATTCATTAAATATGCTTATTAAACCTACCTTGCTCTTTCAACACAATAATAGATGCCAGAACACAACAGAATATCTTCAAAATGGTGAAGGAAAATGTAATAAAACTATACAGTCTGCTAAATGACCATTAAAGAGTAAGGACAAAATAAAGACATTTTAAATATACAAAAATGAATAGATTTAACTATCCACATGCCCTCTTTGCATAAACTACCAACAGGTGTTCTTCAGCAAAAAGAAAAGTCAAAGTAGAGATAAGGGGTGAGTCACCCAATGAACCCAGTAATTGTAAAACACATTGGCAGCTTTTCATTAACTAGTAACTATAGTCAGTTGAAAAGACTCATTTTTATTTTGAAAGGTAAAATAATATAAAAGAAATATAATGAATATCCACTATAGAAAATTTGAAAAATATAGAAATGTACAAAGAAAATATAAAAATCACCTATTGTCCAGCAAGCAGAGATTGATTGCATGGTTGTTTCCGCTGACCCTGTAATCATCACTGAGGCCCCGTGCCAGTGCATATTCTTTGCAAGAAGATTTTTAATGATATACATCATTGCATTGGCTGGTTGTTCCATAATGAATACAACCAAAATCTTTTGATTTGCCTCAGAATTTTGCTATTTTCTATAATGTTACTATAAAGATCCTTGTGGATATGTATACTTTTTTTGAATCACTATTTTGCTAGTATAAATCTATAGCAAAGACTGTTCTAGGAAATTCTGATCATTATGGCAAGGCCTGGCCTTGGTGGAGCTGATCGACCTTTCCATTCCTCTCAAACAAAAGGCATTGAGGGGTGCAGGGTGTTACTTCAACAATATTACTAAGAATATATAATGGAAAAGAACAGTCTCTTCAACAAATGGTGTTGAGAAAACTGGATGTCCACATGCAAAAGAATGAAACTGGGCCCTTATCTTGCACGCAAAAATAAACTGATATTAGATTAAAGACTTAGACCTAAGAACTGAAATTATAGAACTCCCAGAAGAAAACATGGGGGGAAAACTTCATGCACAGGTCTTGACAAAGAGTTCGTGGATATGACATGAAAAGTACAGGTGCCGAAAGCAAAAACAGGCAAGTAGGACTATATCAAACCAAAAAAGCTTCTGCACAGCAAAGGAAACAACTGACAGAGTGAAAAGGGAATGCACAGAATGGGAGAAAATATTTGTAAACCATGTATCTGATAAGGTGTTAATTTTCAAAATATATAAAGAACTCCTAAAGCACAATGGCCAAAACCAAACAATATTAATAACTCAACTAAAAAAATGTTAAGGACTTGAATGGATATTTTTCCAAAGAAAACATACAAATGGCCAACAGATACATGAAAAGACGTTCAACGTCAGAAATCATTAAGAGAAATGCAAATCAAAACCACTCTGAGATATCATCTCACATCTTTTTGGATGTGATTATAAAAAAAAAAACAAATGTTGTTGAGGATGTGGAGAAAGTGGAGCCCTTGCACACTGTTGGTGGGAGTGCAAAATGGTATAGCTATCAAAAGCAATATGGAGGTTCCTCAAAAAATTAAAAGTAGCATTTCCAGATGATCTAACAATCCTGCTTCTAGGTGCATGTCCAAAATAATTGGAATCGAGATCTCAGAGAGACAGATCTGTACTCTCATGTTCATGGCAGCCTCATGCCCAATGGCCAAGATGTGGAAACAACCTAAATGCCCATCAGCAGATGAAAAGATAAAGATAATGTGGTGTATACATAAAACAGAATATTATCCAGCCTTTGAAGAAGGAAATCCTACAATATGCAACAACACGGATGAACTTTGAGGACACTATGCTAAGTGAAATAAACCAGTCACAAAGGAACAAATATTATATGATTCCACGTATATGAGTGGAAATAGTCAAACCCGTAGAAACAAAGAATAGAATGGTGAAGGGAGAAATAAGGACTTACTAGTCAATGAGTATAAAATTTCAGCTATGCAAGATGAGTAGGACCTAGAGATCTAACTGTACAATATTATTGTGCCTGTAGATAAAAAATATGGTTTTTATACACTTAAAACTTTGTTAAGAGGGTAGATCTCATATTAAGTGTTCTAATCATAATACAATTTAAAATTATTTTTCATTTTTTAAAGGTTTTTTTTAAATGTTTATTTATTTTTGAGAGAGAGAGAGAATGCACAAGCAGGGGAGGGTCAGAGAGAGAGGGAGACACAGAGTCTGAAACAGGCTTCAGGCTCTGAGCTTCAGGCACAGAGCCCAGTGCAGAACTCGAACTTGTGAACCACGAGATCATGACCTGAGCTGAAGTCCAACGCTTAACAAACTGAGCCACCCAGGTACCTAAAAAAAAAAAAGCTGTTATTTTAAATCTACCTCTGCCACGAACCAGCCAGTCGCTTCCCTGGGCTCCCAGAGTTAGGCAGAGGATTTACCAGGTCCTCCCTGCTCTAACCTCCAGCGATTCTTCACCAGACAGGCAGATGCCCTTCTACTCAAACCCCCAGTAAGTAGCCTTGACCCAGTCCAAAAAGAACTCTCCCTTCCCCCAGAAAAGGCCCTGGCTCTAACACAATGGAAATTTCTCTCTAGTTCCAGCTCCCTGGACAGGTGACACTGAGACGCAAGAGCTGCTTGCAGAGAGAAGTGAGGCTGAAACCGCACCCGTGGGTGGGATCGGATTTCCCCAGTGAAGACTGACCAGGGTGCTGTGCAACAGGCCGGGTCAGCTTCTTTCACACTTGCTCCCTGGGGCTGAAGGCGTCCTGTCTCCCGCCCCTGGCCCTTCACGCCCAACAGACCCATTGGCGAATGTTCTGCTGCCGCGCTTCCTACAAGCAGAGGACCGGGAAGGCAAATCCTCTGCAACCTGGAGAGAGGCATAAAGAGATTATAGCAAAAATCTGTTTTCACTTTAAAAATGCATTTGCTTTTTGTATTTTATTCCATAGTCTTTCTATATTTACTCGATTTATTTTACTGTAAAAATCGTTCCCCCATTCTTCAAGTAAAACTGATACAGCAAGAAGATACATCACATTCATCTTTTGGCTTTAAGTACCCCTCCCCAGCACCTGTGGCACCCCCCGCTGAGGGTTAGAGAAGCAGGGGGTCTCTCAGGACTCCTTCCATCCCCATCCTCAGTGCCTGTTCAGCACCTGCTTCTAGTTCTCAGTTTGGGGGCCCCTCCACTTGTCACTGCTGGATTCATACTTGACCCTCAGGGTTCGCAGCCTTGGTAATTCCTTCAACCCAGACCCTGCCACCCATTGTTTTAGAGGAAGACGCCCTGTTGCAGTCCTTCGACCCACAGAACCCTACTTCCCAGCACCAGGAGGAGAGGACGGCAATTCTGACACCATATGCCAAAATCCAGTGTCCTAAGGGACCATGTCAGACCAGGCCAACCTGGCCAGACCCCTCTCACCCACCTCTGTAGCTAGCCAAAGACAATACCTAAGGCAGCTGAAAAGAAGAAAAATGTAGAGGGATAGGGGAGAAGGTTGAGCAGATCAACCCAAGAATAGCTTACAAACTGAAATGCAGGCAACCAGCCCCAATGGCTGTGTGGGTTGTCTACAGGGACACCAAGGTGTGTGGCTCTGATGGGGAGGGTTGTGACCACATACCTAATGTATCACCCAACCAAGAACAGACCACCCTCCCCAGAGAGGAGAAAACTATTTGGGCCCTTGGGGATAGACCAACTATTGGTACATTTTGCAAAGACACTTGCTCAAATCACTGGTGCCTTGGAGTAATTGTTTCCTTTCCCCTCTTCTCCAGTACTGGCAGCCTGGAATTTTCCATGAGAATCCACTGAGGGTGCCAGCCAGGAATTTCTAGAAATCAGTGGTCTACAAAGTTTTTTTGATCCCTCTTCTCTATAAGTAAGAAATTCTAGATGTGCTCCCAATATATGTACATTTAAAATTTTATAAATTATATACAACTGTACTGCTATATTAGTACATTTATAAACCATACACAGATACAGGCATTTTTGAAGAATGAGTCGAAAATTAAATGCAAAGAAATCTAATGTTTCTCCCTCTACTCCACCCAGCCAATCATCAGGTATAACCCTCTTTGGAGGCCATGGCTATAAGCAGCCTCACTGTCTGTTACTCTTTTGTTCCTTAAACTTTGCCAAAGGTGCTGTGTCTCTGCTCAGCCATTCGTCTCAGAGGTGCCAACTTGCTAAAGAACATAAATGTCTTTGTCACGTGGATGAATATGTCTGAGGGTGGGAAGAACGATCCTCAAACTCGAAGGATCAGTTTTACACATTCTGCAACAATTCAAATGCCTAAGTGGCCATGGTGTGCCTGGCACTGTGCTGGGTACTGAGTAGAATACAGGGAAATGCAAGGATGAGTTGTCATGGAACTTGCTCTCTGAGCACGCATCTCTGCTACTGGGGATACACGCATCACTCAGATTCGAGGCAGCTGGGTAAGAGAAATAATGGACCATGGGAATATGACAGGAGAGCTGAAAGATATGCGGTGTAAGCTGGTCTCTGAAGGACAGGCAGGGCATTGCCATGGGGGATAGGACTGCCTGCAAACCTAAGGTCATCAAACGTCTCCAAGCTCAAGGTAATCAAATATGCCAGATGGGGCTGCCCTAATGAATATCCCGTCCCAAAGTCTATTGGATGTAGGAAACCACGGGAAGAAATGCCTTCATTTTGAACCAGGCAGGCCTCGACTCTAGTGCTGACCCTTCCACCAGCTAGGTGTGTGACCCAAAGCAAGCCACTCCACTTCCCTGAGTCACAGCTACTTCACCTGTTAAATGCAGATACTATAGTTTGCAGGGTTGTTGCAAACTGTAAATAAAATAACACATATCAGCATCTACTATATAAATATAGTAAATATGGGTTCCGGAACTACAGGTAACAGCACTGGAGAATGCCCATGGGAATGGGGAAGCCCCCAGTAGCCTCTACTCTCTTCAGGGAGCCCTCTGGATTGACCATTCATGAATGTGTGTCACACCTTTCTGACCAATTTGTATTTTCATCCTGGCCCATGTTAAGGCCCACAGGTGTTTCCGTTAAGAGCACAAAATCGAAAAGCAAACCCTCTTGGTCCAAACCCTGCTCTCCCATGTACCATCTCCATGCTTGTTAGCCAGCCCCTACTATCTCAGTCGCTTTTAAAGACAGCATGTATGCACTCATTTAGCAAGTATTTATTTTGCACCAACTATGCACCAGAGATTGCGTTCTGGCGTACACTACACAGCTGGGATACAGCAAAGAACAAAATAGACAGGTCTAGAGGAGAATGTGTTACATAATGAGCCTGGAAGATCCCTTTATCCAAGAAAACAAGGCAGCTACCCAAAGTCATTTCAAAAGATCGCAGGAGCCAACTTGAAGGGACTCTTACTGGTGGAGGAAGAGCATCAAATAAGACAAACAATCACAAGCCACTGAAATTCGTCACATTTGTAAACATCCATGAGTCCACACTGATATTTTTCAAATGATCACATTTTGAGGATGCTGGATGGATTATCCTGAAAGCTGAAAAGAATAAAATAAGACAAAGCACTTAAGTCACCCTTCCTGAATGAGCTGTATCTCAAGGTAATTCAATAGTTTAGGAGAGGATAGTCTATGCTGTAGGAGTGTGTTCTATGTTTTGGATAATAAATGGAAAAGAAATGATAGAATAGCACCATCTTGCAACCACCTGATGACTTTGTGGACCATGATCATCAATGATTGTCCATACCGCACAGAGAGAGACAACTGGACACTATGTGACTCTTGACACAGCACCACCTCTGAAGAACTGGCAAACAACAAAAGATCTCAAGAACCTTCCAGATCTACCAGTCTGTAGGAAATACCGGGGACAGAGAAATGTGTTAAATACTACCACGGGAATGCAATCAGCAAGGTCCAATAATTTCAACAATAATTCCACCCAGTTTCATCAACAATAATTTCAAAGGCAGAAAAGAGGGAGGAGAATCTAGGAACATAAACACAATATCAATCAAATGTTATCGATGGATCTTGTAAGTACAGATACAAACTCACTACTGAAAAGTCATCTATGGGTACCTACATAATAGGTACAGAGTTTCAGTTTGGGATGATAAAATCTTGGAGATGGATAGTAGTGATGGTTGTACAACCGTGTGCTTAATGCCAATGATGTGTACACTTCAAAATTAGTAAAATGGTCAGTTTTATGTGATATATATTTTATCACAATAAAAAATCATTTGGAGAAATCTGAACACTAGATAGTTGATGATATTAAACAATTGCTATGATTGTATTTTAAATATTCTTGTCTTTCAGAGATATCTATTGAAATATTTACAGATTAAATGGTATGATGGCTATCATTTGCCTCAAATTAATCCAGTGGGGGGGGGGTATGAATGATACAAGATTCCCCAGGAGTTGGTGATTATTATAACTGCATAATGAATATAAGGGATTTTATTGTATATTTGAAATGTTCCATAATTCAATGTTTTTTAAAAACTGCCTTCCCTCATAGAGTTTACCATTTGTCTGTGGTAAAACAAATAAATAAGCAAAATATATGGCAGAAGGTAAAGGTAAAAATAAGCCGATTATTGGAGGAAATGCAAGCCGGGAATATAAATTTGTACATTTTCATGCTACATGAAGTAAGTCAGAGAACAACAAATAGTGCATGATTTCATTTATATGTGGAATCTAAAAAACAAGACAAACAAAATAAAACAAAATTGATAGAGAATGGAGGAGAGGGAGTTTGGGGGGTAGGCGCAGGAAATGAAGGGGGTCAATAGGTACAGATTTCCAGTTATAAGATAAAGAAGTCATGCAGCTGTAATGTACAGCATGTTGCATATTTGAAAGGTGCCAAGAGAGTAAATCATAAAAGTTCTCATCACAAGGAAAAAGATGTAACTACATATGGTGACAGATAGCAACTAGACTTACTGTAGCAATCATTTCTCAGTGTATATAAATATCAAATCATTATGCTGTATGCCTAAAACGAATATAATATATGTCAACTGTACCTCATTAATAGGTAAATAAATACATGAATGAAATACTAAAAATATTTCAGAAGTTTTCAGCATATTTAAAGCCAGGAGACTGGTTAAGTTCACCTACGGAATAAGCGTGGATAAAAAATAGTAGGCTGAGTTCTGGGTCCTGGGGTCCTTCGTGGTTGAGGATTTAGGGAGATGAGGGGAATCTAGGAGAAAAGTGGGCTCTCCGGAAACACACAAGCAAAAGCCTAGTTACAGTGGGTTCTGGGGAGAATTGGAGGCATCAAGAATAGACAACTTTTTCAAGTACACAATATCATATTGTTAACTGCACTGTATTATACTTAAAAGTTGCTGAGAGTTGATCTGAAGCATTCTCCCCATGAAAATAATTCGGGGTATTAACTATGTTAACTATGTGAGGTGATGGATGTGGTAATCGTCTTGATCTTGGTAAGCGTTCTACAATGCATATGTACATCAAATCATCATATTTTACACTTTAAATATATATAATTACATTTGTCAATTGTTCCCCAATAAAGTTAAAAAAAAAAAAAAGAACAGACACCTCTTTGAGGAGGCTTTGCTATAAAAGGGAACAGAAAACTGGGGAGGTAGCCAGAGGAGGGTGTGGAGTCAAGAGAAGAATTTTGTTCTAGGAGTGGGAGAGATGAAGTGTGTTGGGAGGTAGTTGGGAGTGAAATAGCAGACAGCAACAATTCGATGATGCAGGAGAAAAGAATGCCCTTGGGGAGGCAAGGGCAGACAGGGTCTAGTGCACAAGTACAAGGGCAGCATTTCATCCATGAAAACAGGAGGAAGGGCAGAGTATCACATTGACACAGACTCACCAGGTAGGAAGGACATGCAGCTGGGGAAGTTTTGTCCTGGTCGCTTCCATTTTCCCAGTGAGGTCATCTTGTGAGAGCAAGAATGAGAAAGGAAGTATGGAGAGGAGGAGGTGTGACAGGTATCCACGTGAGTGGAGCAAAAGTGTGAAAAGACCCAGGAAATACACATGAACTGCCAGGATAGTGCCTGCACCTCCAACATAAAGTTGTAAGAATTCAGTTACACGACACATTTAAAGCCCTTAGAATAGTGCCTGACATCATAATAAACACATGGTAAGTATTAGTTCTTAACTTTTTATTATAAGGCCCCTCTTCCTAAATGCTCTCCATCTTTAAGAATGGCCACTACTTCTAACGTACAAAGTTGACTGCAGCCCCAAGTTGTCTCCACTTGATACGTCTTGGGAGGAAGCCGTGGAGAACAGCTGCTTTATCTCAAAATTAACAGAGCCACCCCTGCCACAGACGTCTGCCTGTGTGAGCCCACAGAGGAGCGAGCCCTGGAAGGCAGCCCTCCCGGCAGCAGGCACAGCAATAGAACGCCGTGTCCTGCTGAGAGGAGAGACCATTCAGATCAGGTAGCCCCAGGTTGGTAATTAGAGTCCCAGCCTTGGAATTTCACCAGGACCTGTGATGTAGCACATGGTACAAATAAGAAATTACAAATAGCTCCAGGGTGTGCCGGCTCGGGGGATTCTGTGAGGATACTGTGATCCTCTGTGGTGAGCTGCCAGCCTGAGAGTGGGTTAACGTATGAAGATGAAGATGAGTCATCCATGTGCAGACAGGAGCAGGTGGCTGGGGAGACAGTGAGTGTGATGGTGGGAAGTACTGAGCCAGGAGTCCTAAGGCTTGGGGTAAAATCTTGGCTCTGCCATATGAACTATGTTACCTTGAACTATTCAGGTTCCTTTTGGTAAACAGAAATGGTGGTGCTGGTGGTGGTGATGATGATGATGATGATGATGATGGTCATGATAGCTTTACTCTGATTTCAATGAAACACAATCCCTGCAATTCTGAAGTGCATGCTCCAGAAACAAGGGAAATAGGAAGGGGCAAGGCACTCTTATCAGCTGTCTTCAAACAGAAGACACCTCCAGAGTCACGATCCACTCTGCTCCACTCTGCTCCAAGCCCTGGGATACAGACTTGGATCTGAACTGCATCAATGAGCTTCTTTGCCTTCCAGCGTTAGGTTCAGCTAACCCAAGACCCCACCTGCAGGGACACCTGCGTGGCTCAGTCAGTTGATCATCAGACCCTTGATTTTGGCTAACGTCATGATCTCAGGGTCAAAAGATGGAGCCCTGTGTCACGTTCCATGCTGAGCATGGAGCCTGCTTAAGATTCTCTCTCTCTCCCTCTGCCGCTCTCCCCCACTCATGGTCTCTCTAAAATAAAATAAAAATAAAAATAAATAAAATAAAATAAAATAAAATAAAGACCCCAGGTGGAGATCAGAGACTGGAAGAAGTATGAGGTCATGCATCTATTTGCCACAGGTTGGCCGCATCCCTCTACTAAAGGCCACGGCTCCTATAGGCTGTCCCCTTTATCACCTACCCTGTCCAAGTTCTGGTGACCTCTTATTTTCTTGTCCTTCTGGAGGGGCGTAAGAGCTCCTCACCGTCATTAGTCCCATGACGCTTCATCATCCCTTAATGGCCTCCATAAGCCCTGCCTACACCCCTATTAAACTTTTTCTGATGCCCAGTTTGGTGGTGTTTACTATTTCCTCCCAAGATCTTTCCTGAGTTCTCTTTGCTAGTAAGTACCAGATTCTTTTCTTTTCCAGACTCTTCTTTATTCTCTTAACTGAGTGCAGAAATAATCGACAAACACTTGACTAACACTGATCGAGCAGTTAATGTATACCAGGTTTCACTTAGGTTACAAAAAGGGAAAAAAAAGTACCACTTCACTGCAAAAGGAACTAAAAATCTCACTTAAAAAATCAAGGCATATGTACATCAAAAAGCACAAAATGTGCATGTACAAAAATGCTTGACGGCTCTTTCCCTCCTTACTAGGTGGAGAAACCTGCGTCTCAATTGCTGCGTCCCTGGGCCACCTACCCAACCTGGTTTCTACAAACCACGTGCCCATAGCATCAGGCAGGATAATAGGGAAACTATTGTAACAGGATGCAAGTTGTAAGATTTCCTATTGTAGCACATATTCTATCACAATCTCCAGTTTATTCATCCACACCCCTAACAGGACAATGAGCTCTGTGAGGACAGAAGTCCTATTCATCTTGTCGACGATTCTCTTCTTATCTGGACCATGGTGGTGGGCTCCTAGCTATCTTCCCTACTTCAAGTCTTGCCCCTGCCCCCAGTAGCCATTCTTCACATGGTATGAGGAGTGGCTTCCCAAAACTGTAAATCTAACCCTATTGCTCTGCTGCTTAAGACCTCCCAAGGATTTCCCACTGCAACCAGGATGAAGTCCAGCCCCACGTGCTGCAAGGACCTATGGGATCTGGAGCCAGTCTCCCTCTCGTCATATTCCCACACTGATCTTTCTGTATCTCACACATGCCAGCTTAAGTCCAACTTTTGGGCCACTGACTTGCTGTTCCCTCTTCCTGCACCATCTGGTTGGCTCCTTGTTCTCTTCTAGGCCTCAGCTGAAAAGTCGCATCCTCTATCACATTTCCTTTTACAGTTTATACACAGCATCCAGCACCATAGGAAATAATTTTGTTCACTTATCATCGGTCACTTCCACAGTATCATGAGGGTGGGACCTTCACTGTCTCACTCATGTCTAGATCCCCAGAGCATGCAACACTGCTTGGGCACACAGTGTGTTCTCATTAAATATTTAGTGAATGAAGGCATAGTATTCAGGTGAACTCAGAGATGCTTTGGAAGAATATATTAGAAACAAGTTATTTAAGCAATAGTAAAGGAGAAATAAACGAACTGACTCTTCGTGTTGTTTTAGCAAGTAATTGACAAGAGCTACAGCAGAGAAACGAAGAGCTGCGTCCTTATGCAGGGAAGGTATTGGACCATACCCCTGGGGGCTCTTATAAGGCTGGAAAACTGTCCTTCACATAGACTGAGAAGGGGTAGGGAGCCATGCAAAGCCACCTCACTCTTTTATACCCTCTTCCCCATCGTCTTCCTTCTCTCCTCCCACCTTTTCTTAATCTCTTCTCATCGGTACTGAAATGTTGCCCCTTATCTACCACTATCAGAAAAAAAGTCCCTCTTCAAGAGACCCAGAGTCATTAGACCAGGGACTAGATTTTTTTTAACAATCAGAATTTAAACAATGTGGAATGGGCACTATGTCAGTTAGAATGCCTTTGGCCAAATCAAACCCCAACCCAGCTGGCTTAAACATTAAGGAAGATTTATTTTCTTACATAGCTAGAGGTCATGGCAAAAGGATGCTGTAAGATCAGTTAGATCAATTCCTTGCAAAATCCTCAAGGACCCAGTTCCTTCTGCCCTTCCACCTTATCATCTACAGTATTAGCTTTATCCTTAGCTGTCTCCCCTCATGGTCCCAAGATGGCTGCCACCATTCCAAACCTCACAACAATGTCCAGGGAAAGAGAGCAACTGCTCTTGCTTAGGAATCATTTTAAAACTGAGGTAGTAATCCTCCTCAAAAATCCTCCCAGACACTTCCCTTCATGACTCATTGGCCAGAAGGAGCCCATGCTCCCCTCAAGGCAGAATGTAATTACCATTTCTGCTCAAGAGCTAAAGATAAGTGTTACAGAGTTTGCCAACAGTGTCAGTTACAGGTACCCAGTCAGGAGTATCACTTTGTTCTGAGGTAGTAGGTAGAAAGTGCAAAGTTACCCAAATTTCAAAGTAATAATCACTGTGATATCTGGATTGTGAAAAGATTGCTTAGCCCTAAACTACAAAATAATAGGAGACTATGTAATTGATGAAAGCAGAGAAGAGCCTAATTCTAAATCTTCTGTGGAGAGTGGGGAATGAGTAGGGAAGGAAAAGGAAACTGGGATGTTTTCTCAAAGGAGATGCCAATAATAGTGCTAACATATCTTGACATTTACTATATACCTGGCACTGTGCTAAGTGCATTGCGTAATTAACTAATTTTTATCCCTTCAATAGCCCTCTGACATAGTTACTACTCTTTCCTATTTTAAGATAAGGAAACTGAGGCATGGAGAAATTAACCAGATTTTCCCAGGTCACCAGTTTAGCTCACTGATCCCTGGATTCAAGGGCAGGCAGGCAGACCCCAGACCCATTCTTTTATTTAATCCCTGGGCCATTCTCCCTCTCTAATCTTGCAAAAAGCTTTTCAAAGGGACAAATACAAGTTTTAAATCCAGATGGTTTAACTAGAGGTTGGAAGTCTAGGCAGAAGGAACAAGTAAACCTGCTAAAAAGTCTCTACGTGGTGCAAGCAGGAGGTAGGTAGGATCCGGTGAGATGGTCCTAACTACAAAAAAAGGTGGCAAAAACGAGGCAGATTGAAAAGCATATTATTTTCAAAGGAAGAAATACTAGTACTGACATTGACATCATTGTTCGTGGATGGGTGTGGTCAGAATAGTCTCATGTCAGCACCCTTAAGAAAAACTGAATTTCTACAAAGGATTCACAAGACCTGGAACTGAATTTTAAAAACTATTCAGTGTCCAAGCAAGCTGCCTCACAGAGTCAGACTGATAGTTCCTCCAAATCGGCCATTCATGTTCTCCAGGTTGTCTCTTCATGTTCCAAGGGAACTGAGAGCTTCCTCCCTGGTTGCTTTATGAGCAACTGGCCAGCGGGCAGATGGACCCACTCCTGGTCCAGTCAGCGCCCCAGGCACAGCCTAGCACTGTTTCCCCACCGGGGCCATAGGCAGGGCAGTGTCAGCCAAATGCAGAGGCCATGATGTAGCTCTGGGCAGAGGTGAAAGAAGATCCAAAGCTGATTTCCAAGACTGGAAGAATGAGGCTGTTGGAAGCAGTGATGCGNTCTCTATCTCTCTCTCAAAAATAAAAATAAAATATTTAAAAATAAATAAATAAAGAGCTGCTTTGTAGAAGGAAGGAAGACATGCTTAGTTTTGAACAGGTTTGTTTTGAGAAGACGGTAGCACATCCAAGAGATAGCATTAAAGGGGCAAGACTGGAATGCAAGTCGGAACTGTATACCCAGATCTGAGATTCAGTCAAGTTAGATCCATTCACCAAGCTATTGAGCATATGTCTGTCCTAGGTTCTAGAATGGTCCTAGGTTCTAGAATCGCAGCAATGATTGGAACAAAGCCTCTGCTTTTACGTGGCTTGTGTTCTAACATCCAAGCCCTTGCAAATAAATGACCCCTTGCACAACCCCCCACACGATTCCTTTGTACCCTGTGTAACCAGGCAGAGAAAAGAGCAAAGTCAAAGTCATGTAAGTTGGGAAGACAAAACAAAGCTGGTGAAGAAGAAAATAAAAAAAAAAAATAAGAAGAAAATAAAAGGGTGCCACTAGAAAAGAAAGGGAACCGAGAGAGTGTCCTTTCATTAAAACCAGAAAGGAGTGGGGCGCCTGGATGGCTCAGTCAGTTGAGTGTCCGACTTTGGTTCAGGTCATGATCTCACGGTTCGTGGGTTTGAGCCCTGTGCTGAATGCTTGCTCAGAGCCTGGAGGCTGTTTCGGATTCTATGTCTCCCTCTCTCTCTGCCCCTCCCCAGTTCACGCTCTGTCTCACTCTGTCTCTCAAAAATAAATAAAAAATGTTTTAAAAAATTAAAAAAAAAAACACCAGAAAGGAGTGAGTTTAAAGAAGAAATTAATGTCCAATGGGTCCAGGCTAGCAGTGAAGAAAAAAAAACAACAACACTGAATTTGACATGAGGGTTGCCATTGGCCAGCTTCTAACAATGGTTTTTGACCCTAACTGTGTATCAGAATCACCTGAAGAGCTTTAAGACACACAGATGCCTGGGAGCTACCTGCAAGACCCTGATTTAATTGGTCTGGGGAGGGGCCTGGGCCCTGGAATTATTTTTCAGTTGTTCAAGTGACTGAAATAAACAGGCAGCGTTGAGAAACAGTGCTTTAAATAAAGCGATATCAACAGTAGAAGCTAAAGGCAGAGGGGAAAAAAGAGGGTATTTTTTTTTAGTAGAGGAACTAGCAGTCTTAACATCAGACATGAATGTCTAGCTTCAGTCTCCTCTTGCCTGTCTGTGTGATTTAACCTCCTTGTGTCTTATCTGTGAAATCAGGATAGAAATACTTGCGGTGCCCAACTCACAGTTTCCTTGGGAGGCCAAGATGGGATAATAGATGTGAGAGTACTTTGAAAAAAGATTGAAGTGCTATAAAAATGTAAGATTTATATGGTTGTCAGTTTTTTCCCCAAAGATGGCCCTAAAGATAGTGATTATCAACTATAAAGACCTACGTGGAACCAGCATCCCTTTCCACTGAGCTCACAAAGAAAGCATCGTTTGATAAGTGCTCACAGCCACTATCTAAAGGTCTAAGGCTGTTTGCAACTCTCACTTTTTCACAGCTAGCCTTGCACAGGACCTATAATAGATGCAGTGTCCACAGTCTTGCAAATCCGACCTAATATTGCTAAATCACACAACCATCCAGCATAAAACCCAAGAGTTAAGCATGCTGCTACAGAGACTTAAAAGTAAGTTTAATGTTATAAGGTTTCCATTTACTTGTCAATCCTACTTGGTTAAAGAGACGGAGGAAGGGAGAGGAGAGGTGAAGAGACATCTGTGCTAGCAGTCAATGTTGGCAGGATCAGAAAGGCCTAATTCCCCTGCCAGATGGGGAAAGATTATCCAAGAGCCGAGCCAAAACCAAAAGCAGAATTGAGCGACCGCCTTGGGGTCTACTTCAGGTACCTGAATATGCCTATCTCCACGGTATATCATGTCGGGTCTCCAAGAAATGAAGCAATACTCTCCGTCTTCCGCTCTCTGACTACCCTTGACGTAGCACCTGCCCCCAGGTGAGCAGCGATACCTCTTTGTGGTGACTAATGTGCAACAGGTGGACTTACTTTAATCACAGATGACAGATGTGAAGAGCAGTATTATAACATGCTTTCTACTCACTTTTGCTTGACGTTTTCCTTCAGTAAAAATACAAGAAATATAATTCTTCATCAAGGAAACAGCATACAAAATGATTGAGGTTTTGTTTTTGTTTTTTTTTTTTCTTACTAAGCAAGTTGAACTCAGAGCAAGAATAAAAAGAAAGGCACACTTCTACATAGGAATTTAGGCAGGTGTCAGATAGCTGGTGCAAGCATCAGAGATACCCTGTAGAAGATCGGTTACCTCGCTCTTGCCTCTAAGCCTGCCCTGGCTCCTTCTACTCCAGATGCTATTAGGGAGAAGGTGCTAATTACATTCTTGATCTGCTTGCCACTTCTCTGATACTCTCCGCCAACCTCCTCCACCTGCGGATCGTCTTACTTCAAAACTGCCTTCCTCAAAAGTACAAACACCCAAAGCCAGACATCACCTCATCTTACACCACCTCCAACAGAACTCAATCGCTTTAGCATGTAAAGCTCTAAAGCTACAGAACAAAATAAAATTTGGAAACAAAGAGATAAGAGATTTGTCGTAGGTTTTTATTGATCATCTCATCCATTGAGAAGTCACTTCCCTTGTATTCAGATGTTCTGGAGGAAAGCTAACCATGAGGAGAAAGGGGTACAGAAGCCAAGATGGGTACCACATCCTTGGCTCTTGTTTTAATGAGAAATACCACTTCAGGGTAAAATCTGTCATGTCCCAGTGCACAAACCCTAAGCTTCTAGCATGGGAGGCAACAAGGTTTGGTGAATAGAGGCATAATCGTCCAGTCATTCAGTCCTATATTAAAATCCCATTAAAAAAAAAAGCTGCTGTGAACTTGGCCAAGTTATTTAACCTCACTGAGTCTCTCTTTCCCATAACTGTGGAAAAGAATAAAATGCTATCACATAGCATTACTATAAACATGACTTGATATAGAACATAGATGTCCATAATATAAAACATGTTGTAGCTCAGCCTCCTCACCCACTGCGCCTACTGAGACTGGATTTTTCAATATTGAGAAGCCCAGCAATCTCTTATCTCTGTGAATTTCCTATGACCATAAAATAAATCTTAGGTGAGGGGTGTATGCTTATAATTGGGAGAAGGGGTTCAGAATTCAGAAAGGAGGGTACTTGGAAATCTATCCATCAACAATCCCTACCATTTCCTCTGTGTAAGCAGCACCTATCAATAAATCAGCAAGTGGTAGTGCATTTTTAATAATTACAAGGAAAATTTTGCCAGCTTTTGTTATAATAATATACAAACAAAACAGTGTTTTTTTTCTCCTGCTCTCAAAGATAGGTTGTTGACAATTACAGTTTTAGAAGCATAAGGGACAAAAACTGCCCCAAAACTCAAGATGAAGGCTAAAATTAGATTCCTTTTTAAAACACCGCCCCTAATGGTACGCTGGTAATGTTATTGTGGCGGCTCTAACCGTGGGTGATTTCCTATACCCACAGTCAGTGCAATAAAAAGATACAATAGACATAAGAATAGCTTAAGAGTTAACTGTAAGATTATTTTTCAAGTAGCTTCTTCAAGTATAATACCTGAACTTCTAGAAGAAGTAATCGCTGCAAACATTTAAAAAGTGGAAATTCTATGCAAGGACCCAGGAGATTAACACAATTGAACATAATAGCTCCTTCCAAAACATTTCCTAGGGACTGGATCACAAAAAGTCTTAAGACGGCTTTCCAAATATATTTTATTTATTCAATGAAGAAAGGGCTATTTGAAGTTCTTCTATTCCTTTCACACAGAGCCGCTTCACTGAGCTTTAAGAGAAGCATTCGTCTGTAGGCGCAAAGTGAGTAATTCCTCAGCTTCTAGAAAAGGTAATCATTGCAAACATCTGAAATGTTGAAATTTATGCAAATGTCTTTTGTAAAGATGCAGACAAAAACCTTGAAATAAATATCATTTTAAACTGGTCTCCACACTTAGGTTTAAAAATTAATACTGAGATGCTTGTGAATGCATAGGGCATCTCTGGACAGCAACAGTGGCTGTCTCTGAGGAAATAAGATGGGAGGGAGTTTTACTGTTCCCACTGCCTCCCTCCTGTGCTTTATATTCTGTACTATGCACATGTATTAATATCAATCTAGCTTGATCTAACTACTTAATTTCCATTAAACATGGTCTCTTCAATAGGTAAGTCAACTCATCTACCCTAGTTGAGGTGTACAGTCTTTCTCTACAGTCTGTACTGGAGACCTAACTTCTCCCCACTCTGGACCTCAGGTATTCTGTAGAGCAGAGGAGTATCCTGCCTTCTTTACAAACTGAGCATCAGCTGTGCTGAGCGGTGTGCTGGCACTAAAGGATACAAGGAAAGTAAGTTGCTGTCCCCTGGCTAACCCCACAGGAGGGCTGGCCCTCTGTCCCCAGGCTCCAGCCCTACCCAACCTTCTTCCAGCCTCAGAGCAGCCCCTGCCCTTCAGATGAATCATTCTGGTTGTTTCCTGGTTGCCCTGGCACTCCACCCTTATGATTAAATGGCTTCTTCAAAGAGGCTATGCACTCTCTTCCTTAGTCATCCTGCGTGAGATACAATAACCAAGAGAGAAAGTTAAAGCCCCTCTTCCTCTGAGCTCTGGAATACCAGTGGAGTCCAATCTTCTTCTGGAACACACTAGTTGTGTGACCTTAGCAAATTATTAATCTCTCTGAGCCTCAGTTTCTTTATTCTTTCTCCATCCTCAGAGGGATGGAATAGAGATTAAATGAGATCAGTTGTTAAAATGCCTACGGTAATATCCAAATCATAGTAGGTGAACAATAAATGTTATATGACATCATCTCTCTCCTCCTTCTTCTTCTCCTCCTCCTCACCAGTATTAACGGATTCTCACTCTCAGAGGATGATGCCTTCAGATTTCCCAGGGCTGCACACACTTCCAACTCTGTCTCAGGAACCAATTCCAAGCAGTTTGGAATAGTGGATAGGCTGGGGTTTAGAGTCAAAGCAGCTTTGTCTTGAGGAAGATCATTTCCATCAGTTTCTTCGATTATGAAGTGAAAATAATTATACCTTCCTCTCCAGATCGGGGTGAAGATGACAGATTACGTATAAAAGGCTCCTGGCGCATAAGAAGTGCTCTCTACATCGTGGCTGTTTTCACTTTACTCCAAGTGGGCATATCTATTCGCTGGTCCCAACATGCCTTTCTTCTCCTGCCTCCACGTCTTTGTTCAGCCTGGTTGGCGCTGCCTGCCCTGCCCTCTTCTACAATCTCCACCTCTGGAAATTCCCATGCATCTTTCTAGTCCCAGTTCTGTCTGAGGGCTTTTGAGAGGCTTTCTTTGACTACAATGGCTTTCCCACACCTGAGGTCATAAAGAAACCCCCAGAGTCCCCAAATCTTTCCCCTGTGGCCACTGTTAGACCTACTAGGAACTAAGAAGTCAGGCAATAATGTGCAGAAAAGACTCCAGTAACGTGTGGCCAAAAAACAGCTTTCCAGTGGACCATTCCCGAGCTCCCTTGATTATGACCTCCATGTGATCCAGGAGGGGTCACTTGCCCTTCCAAAAGTCAACTCCCTGGTGCCTTACTCAGGAGTGTCTCATAACAGAAAATGGTCACTTGGTTCACTGATAAATTAAGGCACACTGATGCTTCTGGCACAAGGAGAGGACATATCAGCTGATGTCCACATGAGCAGCTGCTGTTCCCATCTCCCCATGGGCCTGCGTCCAGCTGCTCCTGCATCCATTCAGTGCAAATTAGATTGAGCCATTCCTCTCTTAAACGTTGGACAGTTGTAAGCACAGCCAACTCCTTAGCAAGTCATCCAGGACCCTTCACAATCTGGCCCTCACTCCTTTTCTGGGCTTTTCTTTTGTGGCAGTCACCTCACATCTCTTGCTGTTAGTCAAGCCCACCATAATTAATCTTCCCTACCTCCTCACCACCGCTCTATTTGGAAGGTCCTTTTTTAACCTCTTTACCTAATGAATCACACCAATACTTTAAAGCCCGGCTCAGATGTTGCCCTCCTTGAAGAACCCCCCCAACCTGTCACAATTTATTCTCCGCCTCTCCCATCAGCCCTCTGTTGACAAGCTCTCCGTAGTGCTGGCAGTACGTCTACTCCATGGTACCACCCAAGCGCCCACTCACACGACACTGCCATTATGCTTACTGAGCTCTCTCCCACAAGACCATAAGCATTGGGCGGTCAAGGATGATTTTATAACCCTTTATCTGTCCAGCAAGATGTCTGATAACCAACACATTTTATTTTAATGAATTGATGAAAGAAAACAGAAATAAAGGAATGAAGGAAGCTCTTTCTTACCAAAGACATCATCCTTCCCAGCTTTCCCATCCAAAATGTCTGGAAGCTACTCTTGGTAGGTATGAGTTGGTGAGGACCTAGACAGGGTCTCAGAGACATGTTTGCAAAACGTGTGCACTCAACAGAGGTAGGAGAGGGAAGTACCTATGTCCAAACTAACAGCTCCCCTAGAAAACAGAAGTCAGAGAGGTCTTTCATTTCTGTATTTCTTGTTTTCACCCTCCTGTTCTCCCATACAGGTCTCATTTCTAATGAAATTTGTTAAGTGATAGTCTACAAAAATGTCATTATGTTTTAATTTATTAAGTAGCTATCATCCCAGGCTTGAAAAATCCCATATCCAGTACTACAGCCACTCTGCGAAGCACCATCCCCAGAAATTTTTCCTCCGGTAATTGTCATTTCCACCTCTAGGCCTGGCACAGGATTCCTGCCTGCTGGCTCATTTTCTGGCTAATTTGGTTCCTTTACATCTATGGCTTTCAATGGCCCATATTCAATATGGGGATCATCCTACTAGGATTTTCTTTAGAAAGTTCACAAAGGTATGCTAAACATAAGCAATGTATCAGTTTTTAAATCTGGGTGGAATGAGGCTGTATCATATGTCCCAGGAAAGCCTGCTATGTTCTTTTATAAAGAAAACCAAAGAGCTTCTTGATCCTTGCCATTTTCTGTAGGAAAATGCCTCTCCAAGTACATCCCTTTCCATGAACTCTGTAGTGGGTCATTTATGGGGTCAGAGAAATACACAGAAAACTTGCCCAAGCTGTTTAGCTCATATTTATTAACAGCTTAATAAAGAACCAGAGCTGTGCCAAGAACTTTACGTGTCTTTGAATCTTCCCCCAATTCCTGGGAGGTTTTTATTCTGGTTCTGCAGATGGGGAGCCTGGAACACAGAGAGGCTGATAACTTACCCAAGGTCACACAGCTGTGGGTGCCAGATTAAGCTTTTGAAGTCAGGTCTGCTGGTTCCAGAGCCTGAAAGTAATACCATTACTCTGAGCTCTGTGGCATGTTCCTTGACTCCGTGTTCAAGAAGAGTTTTTCCAACACGTTTAGTTACTAGACAGCTCGCTAAGACATGACCTTACTCCTTTAGGCATTTTATACTATATTCTTGTGATCTTCTCTTTAAAAGAAACTACAGTAATTATTCAAAAAATATTGCCCAAGTGTTCATCATATACAGATGTGCAGGCCTTTTCTAACATTTGTTAAATAACATAAGCCCCATGAATAAAAGATTATTTGTATCTTCTCGGCCCACATTTTTAGGTTTTGGTATAAAATGTCTTCAGTGGGTACAAACTGAACAGCTCCCTTTGTCAATCATTGGAAACAGACACTTGCATTCTGCATGCCTCTGTCCACAACCAGACGGATGCTTTTCACAAGGGACCTCAAACATTTATGAAGCATGGCCTCCCTCTACATGGGACAGTTGCCAGGCAGTATGTGCAAACAGCAGGGAAGGCGACATGGCCCTATCTCTGCAGGAGTTTACAGTCCAGGAGGTGACCCCTTTCAGGAATCTGAGGGCCACAGACAGGCCATAACATTAGGCCCACCGAAGTCCATAAGGCAAGAAGTTCAGGAGAGAAAGAAATCATAAAACCTTTGGAAAGTGTCAATTCGCTTTACTGGAAAAGGTTCTCGGAGAACAATTTTTCACCTCCAGCTTCTTTCATGAGTGCCTATTGGCCAGTATTGGGAGGACCAGGCCAAGGGCAAGACTAGGGTGGAAGATGCCACAAGTTAATTGCCAAGAACAGAGCTAAAGAAATAGGTGGGTTGCCTCTGAGTATCCAGCAACCTCACTGAAAATGGGTTAATTTTTATTCCCAATGGATGTTACAACAGGCACCATATGCATATTCTAAAACAAACTGAAGGGCAAGCAACACAAAATGTTAGGCAGTGAGCTTTCCTTCCACCCTCAGCAGCAGCCACTCTTACCTGGTTCTTGGACTCCTTCAAAAGTGAGTTCCACGCATTTATAGAGTGGTTGATGAACGTTTATGGGCCAAGCAAGACTAAGTGAGGTGGCCCACCCCCAAGACCTGGCCCCGGGGATGGATGAGGAAAGTGGGCAATGAAGAGTTAAATCAGGGGGACTTGCTCCAGGCCTGGTCAGCTGGGGAACACTGCCTAGCTGACCACCTGTGGTGTGCAAAGCCAGGCCCTCCCCACTCACAGCTCACCTCACAGCTTTGCAGGCACTGCCCACCTTTCAGAGAGAAGCAGTGTCAGTGGTGGGCAAAGGAAGTGGATAGGGGAGAGGTTCTGGAAATTTCTAGGGAGATTTTAAGTGCTCACAAGCCAAGCTGGGCCAGCTGCTCTTCGGGCTTCTTTGCCCGGGGGGCTGGGGTGCCTGAGCGCATGCTGTCCCATGGGGCACAGGGTAGTGCCTCAAAGTGAGGAGAGAGAAACTTTTAAATACTTATCTTCCTACAACTGCTCTCCTTGCATCTAGGAGAAGCACGCAGTTGCTGTGTAACCAACAAGGCAGCAAATCCAGTTGGTTATCACCCTATCCTGTAACATATTTATAAAGTAATGAACGGTCCGCTGAAGCAAGTTTGGGCTTCTGTCTCGCTCCAGCCACCTCCTCGCGCAAATCCTCAGCCGGGAAGCCCACTG
>NW_027532203.1:9002880-9003591 GCF_008692635.1 Crocuta crocuta | reverse complement strand
CAGTCTCAATTCCCCTGCCTCTGCTACCCCTGTCCCCCTCCCCTCTACAGCCCCTCCCCCCGCTTATTTGGGAGATTAGAGTTCATTAATTAAATCCTGTGCTTAGATCGAACTGTAACATTATTCCAATCACATTTATCTCAGAGGCGGCGGAGGAGATGGCAGCCTCGCTGGAAACGCGCGGGGGAGCCTGAGCCGGCGGCCGGGTACGCACAGCGCGGCGCGCTCCATCGCCAACGCCGCCGCGCAGACCCTCCATCTTCCTGCCCAGACTCCTGGCCCCGCTCGGCCCTGCCTGGGGGGTCGGCTTCCCTCTGGGGCTCCTGCCCTTCTCCACCTCCCGAGCCTCCGCGGCTCCCCTGCCCGGTCCCCTCCCCCGCCACACATGCACACACGCGCGCGCGAACACACACACACTCACACACACACTGGCACGCCAGCGAGCTGCTGGCCGCTCAATGGACCGATTTCCCTGCTTCCCCTGATCCCAGCCCAGCCCGGGATGAGAAACTGCAAAATGGCCCGGGTCGCCAGTGTGCTGGGACTGGTCATGCTCAGCGTCGCCCTGCTGATTTTATCGCTCATCAGCTACGTGTCCCTGAAGAAGGAGAACATCTTCACCACTCCCAAGTACGCCAACCCGGGGGCGCCCCGAATGTACATGTTCCACGCGGGATTCCGGTGAGTGCGGGCCTCTATTGGAGAGCCCTC
>NW_027532203.1:9001885-9002875 GCF_008692635.1 Crocuta crocuta | reverse complement strand
GTGTGGTCCTTCCACTCCTCTCTGATTCTCCCTTCCCCCTTCTTTTTTTTTTTAACCCGAAGCCCCTAAAAGCCGTTGTCCTAATCGATGTGATTGCATTTCTCGTATTCTTCCTCGGCATCCCTTCCCCCATTTCAAAAATGGGGGGAGGGTTTAGGGAGAATGATGATGGAGGGAGAGGCAATGAGTGTGTGTGGGAGGGGGGCGGTGAGCCGGGAGATGGACGCGCGGGAGGTGAGCGCCTTCCCGGGGCGGCGTCCGCAGACTCCGCAGCGGGGCTCCGGGCGGTCCGGGGCGACTTAATGGCGCAGGCGCCGGACTCCCCGAGCGCGGTGCTCCCTCTTCTCCGTCACGCCCCACCCCATCAAACGATGCGCTGGTCTATTCTCCTGAAGCCTCTGGGGTATTTTACCTCGATCCTTTCCCCAGTGCTGCCACCACGGCCCCCCACCCCCCTTTCCCGGATTTCTGCAATTCCTCCGCCCTCTGCGGGAAGCAAGCCTCCGAAGGGCCGCCTACCCTCGCCCCTGGGCCAAGTCGCCGCCGCGCGAGGGGCTGGACAGGGAAGGCTCCAGGCGCAGCTCCTCGAGAACCCTGCCTCTACCTGTGAACCTCAGGAGCTCTTCCAGGAGGACCTCCCGGGGACAGGTGGCAAATACAAACCGCAAGCTGTGGTCCAAGGGGCCAGAGGTGCGGAACCTAGAGAAGCCCCACCTGGGCCCAAGAGTGGAGCTGCCTGCGGCCTCCGGGGTCCCCAGTCAGGGGACAGGGAGCGAAATCAGACTCGGCTCGGGAAGTAAGAGGTTAAGGCAGGAGCCACCCCCAGTCTTCCCCTGGGTCTCCNGCAGTGCGCCCGGCTCCCGGCCCGGCTCTCCGCGAGACGGCCATTTTATGGTCTCTCCCGCACCCGGAGGGATGGACAATGGAGGCGGATTTCCCCAGTTTTCCTTCTCTCCCCCCGGGTGTGTGTGGGAGCAGGGAGTGGACCAA
>NW_027532203.1:9001729-9001878 GCF_008692635.1 Crocuta crocuta | reverse complement strand
CCGGCAGTGCGCCCGGCTCCCGGCCCGGCTCTCCGCGAGACGGCCATTTTATGGTCTCTCCCGCACCCGGAGGGATGGACAATGGAGGCGGATTTCCCCAGTTTTCCTTCTCTCCCCCCGGGTGTGTGTGGGAGCAGGGAGTGGACCAA
>NW_027532203.1:8929227-8995706 GCF_008692635.1 Crocuta crocuta | reverse complement strand
GGACTTTAATGGCTACGTTGGCTTCCCCCAGCTGAGGCCAGCACGTTTGTCTGTGTACTCATGCTCCTCTCCAGGTCACAATTTGCGCTGAAGTTTCTAGATCCGTCATTTGTGCCCATTACGAATTCTCTGACCCACGAACTCCAAGAGAAACCTTCTAAGTGGACATTTAATCGGACAGCGTTTTTACATCAAAGGTAGGATAGGGGGAAAAGATCCGAAAGGTGTTTTTGAATTCTGGAGTTCAAAACAAAACAAAACAAAATACTCCAAAACCACAAAAATCTATCCCCCACCGCGAGGTGTTACTTGCATTGTCTTCTAGACCTGACTGCACAAAGGCTGATTGGTAACTCTTTTTTTATGGACGCAGTGCCCTCATAAAAAGAAAATATCAAGAAGACCAATTTGAATGGAAGAGAAAAAGATATTTCCAATATGCTCCCTAACTTGGGCTTAATTGAGCACAATGATTTATAGTTAACATGCATGGGTAACACTGCCAAAGCCATCTACTAAAAAAAAAAAGAGTTAATTGCATAAAGACCACCTAATGCATTTTCATTCTCCCACTGAGAGATAATGTTTAAAAGTGAAATAAAATAGAATTGTCTCACACTGATACACACAGAAAATAGTATAATCTGCTTATCAATTACTAGTAAAAAATCTTGGCCCAAATATTTGCAGGTATTTAAGTATGGTTTTGTTCTGGTTTTGCCTATTTGTTTTCATTAAACCTTTATAGCCCTTAATATATTATAAAAGCTACCCAACATCATTTTTATAGGTTGTTGGCTTGTAACAGCCTGGTTTACACATGAGGGAGTGTGTGTGTGTGTGTGTGTGTGTGAGTGTGTGTGTTTGTGTGTGGTGGGGAAGAAGGATGAGATTTATTCAAATTTATTATCCTGAGTGATTCTGGTCTACTCTTAGTAACCCCAGATAAGTCATTACTCCTTCCTTTTTGGTGGGATTATTATGCTACTAAATGGAATGTGAGCCATCTAGTGTATTCATTAGAGGTGTGAATATTTATTTTACAAATAATCATTTTACCACTCATTTAGGGAGCTGTGTTTGGTCATAGTATTTCTGGTTACTGCACCTTTTTTATTTTAATTGAGTGACAGAATTAAAACCAATTCAGTAAATATCTATGGTGTCATTAAAAGCTCATATAGTCATGTGATTATGATTAAAATTTTTAAAATACTATTCAATTAGAAACTAGTCCATGGCAATAACTGATTAATTCTAAAACCAAAGAAGTGCCTTAAAAAAAACCCATTGGGTTTAGTCCAATATTTTAGTCCAATATTTTATAGACAACCCAGAAAACTTTCATGCTAGAACACATTATACATTTCCCAAAACATATTTCAAACTCAGTAAAAATTGTCTTCCCACACTAGGCCATGTAACCCAAATGACCAGTCAGAACAATATTTCCTTCTCAAAACTTCCCTCCTTTCAATCCATTTATTAGGTAAACTTTAATTTTCCCAGTATCATTTTAAATTTACTTTACCTTTATGACAGGCAAAGACTAGCTTGTAAAGAACAGTATTGGTAACTTTGGAAGTTTTAGATTAAAGCATTCAGTTTATGTTGCTTTATACTTTGACAAATGAAGTGTTGTTTTTTTTTTTAAATAAAATTCCAGTTAAAATGATCATATGCACAGCATTTAGTTTCAAACCTGTTTTTGTTTTGTTTTGTGTTTTTTTTAGGCAAAAGACTTAGGAAATTCACAACGTGATTTCTTAGAATTAGAGAATCTAGTAGCAAAGTAACATGTTACTGGTCTCTCATAAATGTTTTAAATAGCTGAAACCTTAAGAGGAAATACGCAATTTACTTAAAGCTCAACATGAAAGAGACCTGAAATTAGTGCTAAGTATCACCCTTGACTTGTTTATCCTCTTAATTCTTAGAGTATACACACATTTTCAGGATTCACAATAGCCTCTTTTTCTAAGGATTAAGTTACTCCAACTAAATTGTGTTTCTATATAATCAAGTAGAAAAATATTCCCGTTTCATTATTCAAAGGATCTTAATGAGATTATCATCTCATTTCTATTAAAGATGCAAGTACATTCACAGTTGTTACCATTTCCATATTTTAATAATAGATAGTACTATAGTGACTCATATCTATTTGGCTTTTATTTGGATATCAGTGATATTTGATATTCCTTGAACACTACAGTCCAATAGCAAACAAATAGTACCTGGTTACAAACTCTAAGTCACCAATGTTTATGCATTAATTTGAGCTCTTTGGAGCCTGTGTAAATTGTCTCCCTATATTTTCTGACATAGTTTGACCTATGGCTCCTCCTTGATCAAATACATAGAGCAGAAAACCAAAGAATGGCAGCTAAAACTGTAAGTGACAACATTTATAAGCCTTGAAGGATTACATCCAGAACTTGATTGAGAAATTAGCACATCTGTAGATTCTGAAGCAGTCTTTCCCCCAATGACCGCAATTATTATGAATGTTTAATCTTTCTTAGATACAATGGGCCTACGATTCTTGTCTGAATGAAATGGCAGCATAAGACATAAGATGGAAAATCAATTCTTTTGAATGGGATGCATTTAATGAATTTCTTTTCATTTTAGGCAAGAAATTCTTCAGCATGTCGATGTAATAAAAAATTTTTCTTTGACCAAGAATAGTGTTCGGATCGGACAACTGATGCACTATGATTATTCCAGCCATAAATATGTTTTCTCTATTAGCAATAACTTCCGATCACTGCTTCCAGATGTGTCACCCATTATGAATAAGCATTTTAATATTTGTGCTGTGGTTGGAAATAGTGGGATCCTGACAGGGAGCCGGTGTGGACAAGAAATAGATAAGTCAGATTTTGTTTTCCGTTGCAATTTTGCCCCTACGGAGGCTTTCCAAAGAGATGTTGGAAGGAAAACCAACCTTACCACCTTCAACCCCAGCATTCTGGAAAAATATTACAACAATCTTTTGACTATTCAGGACCGTAACAACTTTTTCCTCAGTTTAAAAAAGCTCGATGGGGCCATTCTTTGGATCCCTGCATTTTTCTTCCACACTTCAGCAACTGTTACCAGGACATTAGTTGACTTTTTTGTTGAACACAGAGGTCAGTTAAAGGTCCAATTGGCTTGGCCTGGAAATATAATGCAACATGTCAACAGGTGTGTATATTTTATTGCCTTTAAGTCTTACCCCACCAGATGGCAAATCAATATTGTAATCTCTTGGGGGTGGGAGGTATCCGATTAGTTACTTGTTGTGGTTAGCTTAGCACTTTAAGGCAAACTCTTATGTTTTTATAATGAAAGAATGAATCATTCTCAGTAAGAAGTTCAATCTCCTACTTCCAGCTGGTAACAAAGTGCCAAATGGGGGGGTGGGGAGGGGACTGGTGTTTCATCTGTCTGCCCTCTCTAATCCCTGTCCCCTCCCTTGGTGGTAAGCCTAACAGCCAATCACAGAAATCATCAAAAATCAAGAACTGTCTTTAATGGAGAGCTATGTCCCAATAATGCCAATGGCTGACTTAGCCAAACCAAGCAATTTTCTGAAAAAGATGCAATTGACTTAAAATGTTCCTTTTGATTTTTGTATTTGGTTTTGTCGATGTCCAAGATTAGATAGCCACTTAGAGAAATCATAAATTGTATAATCGGCCTTTAAAATTTGGGATTCCAGTGCCAAAACATGTGAAAGATATTTTATGAGCTTGCTATTATCCCTTGTAATTTGATAGAGACATTGACCAGAAATGCAGTATTTTTGTCTAGTCTGATGAGTCTTAACTCTGGCTGTACTTTAGAATCACCTGGAGAACTTTTAAAACTATGTTGCCTGGGCTCCACTTCAAGGGATCCTAATGTAATTTATCTGGCAGGGGGAGGAGAAGGGCCCTGGTACCTGTTTTTCTTAATAACTCCCCAGATGATTCTAATATGCAGTCAAAATTGGGAGCCACTAATCCAGGGCATTTTATAAAGCAAAATTAATTGCAGGATATTTTTATTTAAATCATCTGAGGAAACTGCCTCAACTCTAATTTCCCCTGTGCAAGTAGCCTCCATGTCCTAACATACTGTCCGGATAGTCCTACACATTAAATTGGGTTCTGGGAGAATGGGTACTCAGGGAGTTCTAAAGACTTTTATCCCATAGTAGATCATTCCCTCCTGTAGTCCTCTGAAGTCCCCCAAACTTAAGACCTGTTTAGTTGACCTCTCATAGGAGGAATCATCATATAATAAAGTGGTATGTATCTAACATGTAGGGTGACACCATAATACATAGTCCAAACAGGAGCTCTGTCTTTAAGAGAAAGAGGGTGCTATTAATAACAATAGGATAACAAATAAAAATTGGGACTATCCCAGCTTCCCAAGATGTGTGGCCATCTTTTTGAGAGGTGATATGCCCAACTCTTAAGTTTAAAGATGAGTCAACTGAGGTACAAAGAAAAGGAATTATTTGCCACCTAATGTCACTGCCCAAAATTAGAATTAGAAGCCATGCCTCCCAGCAACCTGTCCTCCTGTGGCCTTTTGACCTCATCATTTTGCTCCTGTCTTGCTTTATTTAAGTTCAGCCATACCAAAGGACTTGTCAGAAGTCACTGTATCTCCTTAGTAAGAAAACCAAGACTAAAGTTGTATAATGTTTTTTTAAATTAATTTATTTCTGAGAGAGAGAGAAAGAGAGAGATAGCGTGAGCAGGGGAGATTCAGAGAGACAGGGAGATATAGAATCTGAAGCAGGCTCCAGGCTCTGAGCTAGCTGTCAGCACAGAGCCCGACGCGGGGCTCGAACACACGAACCGCGAGATCATGACCTGAGCCGAAGTCGGATGCTTAACCAACTGAGCCATCCAGGTGCCCCAAGACTAAAGTTTTAAATTTCAACTGGAATGGGGAAAGGTCTGTGAAGCTTTCAAATAGTAAAGAAGGAATGACACGTGCTTAGAAACTTTAGGAAATTGGCTTGAATGCCCTCCCCTGCCCCTAGCTTTTCAGAAAGGCCATGGAGTGAGCCATAATGCTTCACAGCCCCTCAGGCTGGAACCGAACACATTGGTTCAATGAAAACTCAAAGGAAATACAGTCCATAGGAACCTGATTCAGGAACAGTTTAATTTTGCCTCCACAGCCAATGATACACACTCTTACGAACTCATTTCCTCACTCCGCAGCAGTCTCAAATATTTGGCTGTATAGGTAGGAAGGCTTCAAATACTGTCTAAATATGGAAGGAAAAACAGCCATAATCTAGCATTTTTTTTAGATTCAAAAAGCGTTTAAATGCTTTTCTTAGGTTCTGGCATGCTAAAGAAGGGCTCAGGAATCCCATAGAAAACAACGGAACAGGGAATATGATTCTTTAAAAGAAGATACTGAAAAATAAGGCCCCACAATCTCTCCAGACCAAAGAAACAGCATTTAACCTCTAGATTTGGATAAGAAAGTGACACAGAAGGTGCCCTTGGATGAAACAACCTCCTCCCCATTTCCAAGGGGACTTTATGTATGAGAAACATAGTCATTCCCATTGCTCCTGGCCTTCTGCGGGGTCACCATTAAGTCAGAGCCACCACTCCTTAGCACAGCCAAGAGGCGGGGCTTGTGTCACGCATGTATAACCTGTGCTGTCACACAGGAGCTGTGCTCAGAAGAGCCGGCGCTTGGTTTAATGCTCTGCTATCCCCCTCTCAAAACTCCGTGAGTTTTGAAGGAAGGGCCCACATTTTTGTTTTGCACTGGGTCTCACAAATTACGTAGCCGGTCCTGCCCAGAGGTGTTCTAAAATATAGATTCAAAGCAAATACTATTAAAAAAAAAAAAAAAGGCAAGTACTATTTAAGTTTCATGTCCAAATCCACCTCCCAGCCCAGTCATATTGACCTATCTGACTGAAACCAGCACTGGCCTCTGAATCCACATGTACTTACTGTTCCACAGGTACTGGAAAAACAAACACTTGTCACCCAAACGACTGAGCACAGGTATCCTTATGTACACCCTTGCATCAGCGATATGTGAAGAGATCCACTTGTATGGATTTTGGCCTTTTGGATTTGACCCCAACACAAGGGAAGATCTTCCATACCATTACTATGACAAAAAAGGAACCAAATTTACCACCAAGTGGCAGGAGTCACACCAGCTGCCTGCCGAGTTTCAGCTGCTGTATCGAATGCACGGGGAAGGGCTCACCAAGCTGACTCTGTCACACTGTGCCTAAGACTCTGAACAGAAAGTGCCAAATGGCCATTTAAAAAGTGCCCCAAATCAAACGGAATAGTCTTCAGAATAGAACCCTAGAGAATTCCTTGTAACGATTGTCTGCCGCTTAAAAGGAAAGATGTCTTCTCTCCCTCTTTCTGCACCTGCTCTTTTAAGGGTCTTGGCAAGACAAACGAATTGAAGCCACATGATGTAAACTTGATTGATAAAGGGAATGTTGCATTGGGAACCATGCTGCTAACGAAATGGTCGGAAGTATTTTTGTGTTTGTGTTTTGATAATAAACTGCCTCCCCATTTTTTATGAGGACGAGAGCTGTCGTTCCTGCAGCTATGAGAGACAGTCCTCATTGTCACAGGCCTCTGGCCAATTTGGGCAGGATTTCAGTTCTGCCTGGGTGGGATCAGACTCTTCAAAATGGAAACAAACAAACAAACAAAAAACCACTTGCATATCTCATCTCTCACTCTCTATTTCTCGCTGTCGTTCTCAATCTCTTTCCTACAACCCCTTGCTCCACCACTGTGGAGTTTAATAATTTGCTAGGAATCATATTAAATTAGCTTTGCTTGTATGTGTTGCACCTGTACTTGCTTGATGTGATCAAGGCTCTGGGTAACTTTGATGTTGACCAAATCATGATGGATCCCCTTATGATTACTTTTATAAGAAATGCCACTTGCCAGGTTCTCACTAGTCCATGCTGTCATTCTACAGCAGAGTGGTCCCTCTGTGCTGAACGGCATATAATGGCATATAAGACAGTGCATTTTTCACTATCACAAAGAAAATGTACGTCATGGGTGGCATTGCATCTCTTGACATGAGTGCTGTTGTGGCAGATCATTCTATTGCCACATCTGTGAGGGCATGCCAGCCTGAGTTTAGCACCTCCCACAATCTCAACCCAATAGGTGGGCTGAGCATTCTCTCAGAATATAGAGGCAATGAGTCAGCTTAAGATCCTGGGTCACAGAGAGGAAAAGGAAGAAAAATACTTAAAAGTTGTTATGGAATCCTCATATATCTTAAAGCATTGTAACCAAGGTGCCCTTTCAGAGTCTTTGAAAAACAAAGGGTTAGAGCAAGGTAGAAGACTGGAGGTTGACCAGGACAGGCCCCCATGTGAATAGTGCTGAGGTGAGGTCATCTTCATTGTCGCTGGGTCCATCAGCACTGCTCAGAACCATTTGTTCTCTTCAAGACAATTGTAGACACTGGATAGTCCCTTTCCCCACTGAAATCAGATCTGTATATCTAAAAATTAAGCGTTTCATAAGGAAAAGCCGTTAGGAAGTGGCAAGATTTGATATAAAATAACCCTTGGAATTTAAACTGTGTAGACCTGCCACGAAGGAATTAGTTGGCCATTCTGTCTTTTCATTATTATTATTATTTCAGCCTTAGAAGTAGAAATCACATCACTCCCACCCCAGCCTTCTCATTTGAGCAGCACTTTGTTCTTCCAGTTCAGCCCAATGTCTGGCCAAGTTGATGTTAAATTTTAATAAGAGTTTCTTTTCTTCTTTCCAAATGCCAGTCAAGCACATTTGTAATACATTTGGGTGGGGTAGCTTGTTCTTTTCCAGAAATCTCATCCTAGACTTTTTGTAGTGTTACAAATCCTGTTTAAAATAATTGCTATAGTTCAGTAACTGGCTCACTATCCCTCTTTAGGAAGGTATAATCATGCCTCTGATTAAACCACATACAATAAGAAAAGACATGTTTCTAATGCTTATGTGCCTCCTGCTTTTAAAGGGAAGATGTCTTATTCTAATTTTTTTTTTTCCAGAAAGCTAACCAAAGCAGCTTACATAAATCCAGATACTAACTAGCGAAAGAAAAACCATACAGGTTTGGATGTGCTACCAATTGTGGCACTTCTTACAATGTTGTATGATCGGCAGTCATCCAAAGAGATGGGAAGAAACAGGAAAAGATGTTTCAAAATGGGAAACACACAGCTCAAAACTTGAAATAAATTAGAAGAGGAGGCAGTAAAAACCATTTTTAAATTCACTGGTATAACTTGATGGGCATCAAAACTACCCCATGCTTGTTCCCTGTCACTTTTAAGAGGACAGTGCCACAGTGCTGCTCATGCTGCGCTCTGTTAGGATCACTGCGAGACTGATAACTGACAGAGCGTCTAGTTGGCTCTTCCTAAGCACTTAGTTCATCTGGTTACAGCTAAGTGATATGAATGCCAATATTACGCAGGCCAGATCCTGACTCTGGAGTTTTAATCCCTATGTGCCCATTAGATTCCACCAAATATAAATATGTAGACACACTGAGCCAGGGAGGTTAAAAGATCAAAAGACCAGAATCCCTAAAACTGTTTAATTGTTCTATGGTGGACCTTTTAAATTAGACCTCATCTTAATGCTGTTTTAGGGGTGGGGGTTGTCTTGTCTTTTCAAGCTGAGGAAAACATCTTACATCTCACATCACTCTTGGCTCCATCCTACCCTCAGGGTGAAAGGACTTTACCATCTCCCAACATCATTTCATCTGTCGCTTTCACAAGAACTCAAAATATTGAGGAAATGGGCTTGTTTCCTAGTAGAGCCAGAGGGCTTAGCAATCAGGCTTATCCCATTTCCCGGCAGGACTTCCTGGAACTGGTCCAAAAAGACCACCACCCTTCCCCTTTCTGAAGAAAACCTTAAGCCCTGCCATAGGGCTAACCGCAATTCTATAACTTATCAATTCCTTCTGCACAGCCTATATCCCTCCTATTGAAAAAAAAAAATGGGATGCAAAATGGGGTAAAGCATCTATCCCCGTTTTCAGCAGGAAGTAAATACTCACTATATGTCAGCTTTTACTGTTACTTCTATTGTTAGTTGTGCCCTTGACCTACGGTTGCAGCACAGAAAAATGCAGCCTCTAGCTGATCATACACAACCTCTTTTTGTTTTTAAAGACTGTTTCAAAGATCAAATCTATATAACCACCGTCGCGACCAAAAGAGCTGGTGGGTCCCCTGAGTCCTGATTAGAAAGGCAGTGGTGTAAGTAACCAGAACTCCCGGGCCTGTGTGGTCAAGAGGAGTGAAATGGACAGACAGGACTATTGAGTTCCTCCTCCTCCTGATTCAACTCAGATACAAACCCCTGGCTTTTGCATTGCCCTTTCTTTATTGGTTCTAGGTTAAGTGCATCCATTTATCAGAACCTTTCATCTTTTAGGCTACTCACAGCAGAATCCACCCTCAGCCATTGGAATGAATTTTACCATAAAACCCTCAAGGTTGTCTACACATGATACCAACACAAATGACCACTTCAGTTGCAGAGGAGAAAAAAAAACCCACAAACATTTAGTGACCTGCTTAATGCCAGTCCCTCAGTTTTGCATTGGTTGTTCTGAGAGTCGTGTGCAGGCATTGTAAACCAGGGGATTCAGGGCTAAAATGTGGTATCAAGAATTCCTCCCACACCCAGAAACCTTTCCCATATTTGATGATTAAAACATTTATGGTTACTCTGCCTTGGCTTCTGGGTCTCAAGTGTCCTTGACCATTATAAAAGTGCTGTGTTTAGGAGTGTGTGCCTAGCAGTGCTGTGACTGCTGTACCATGTGCCTGTGACCTTAATGTCAGGCATGTGACCATGAGGCTGCCAGCCAGGATATGCAAGGGGAGAGGTTGCTCCAGCCTCCTTCCGTGTGGCTGGGTCTCCAATTATCCATGAATGTGAGTGCAATGACTAACCTAATCTGGTGGGGAAGCTAAGGAATGGAAGAACATTTCTTCTGACTTTGGGCTAAGCAGTAATTATTGGACCCTCTTAAACAGCAAAGGAGTGTTGACCTGAGGCTAGAGGAAGCAGGGACAGAATTGTAGAAACATAAGATATTCTAAATGGAAGAACCTTTCAGTTTCTCTAGACCTAATCCTTGGTGTTACCAATGAGGAATGGAGAAACAGAGAGGCTAAGTGATTTTCCCAAGATTGCAAGGATAATCAGTAGAAAAAGTATGACTCTTCATCTCCTCCTTATCAGCATCTAATGAATATGGGCACAGAAAGAACGTGATTTTGGTCTGGGGTCCTTATGGCAGAGAAAATAAGTAGGCTGTAAAGGAAGAAAATGTATTCCCCCACCCACTCACAAAAAATATTTATATGTCAATGCAAAACAATAAGGGAGATGGTTGCGTAGGCCTACAACAGTCCGTGGGTAATATCCTACATTCTCCGTCCCCTAAAATGAGGGAAAACCACCTTGGTAAATCATGGTTCTGGTAAATCACAATTTAGTTACTGACAGTTCACAGCCGATACTTGGAATTTTATCCAACAATCTATTCATTTCTAAAACCTTGTTTTGGTAATATGTATGCACAATTTAAAAGCTAAGCATTGAGAATAGTTATGTACTTTTTTAAAAAATTTTTATCCATTTATTTAACCTAAAAAAAAATCAGTTCACTCATTGTATGGCTCCATCTATAGAATTTTCAGCTGGGGCCTATTGAGGTAAGGATGACCTTTTGTCAATGCCTTCCATATCGTAAGTAATTTCAATAGCGGGCTTTACATTATTGCATTTAGTTCAATATGCTAAGAAGATGTGCAAATAATAATGAATAATTTGGGCCGCGTTTTCATGTGCAAAATGACAGACCAGTTTTCTGTATAAATCTGGATCCCTAAATTGTTTTCCTCTAATTGTTTAAATGTACCAGGCAAAAGGATCTGTTTAGCCTCTACTTCTACATGAACATACAGAACTGTCCTTTCACTTACAAAGACAGTTGTGGCTGTGTATGTGGCTGAAAAACTGAGATGGAACATGACAAGTGCCGGAGACTTAGAGCTCCTGGACCAGCGGACTGACGTGACTGGGCTCTGTGGCCCAATTAATCAAGGCCACAGGTGAATTGATGCCAAGGACCAAAATGACTAAATATTGCTTTGCCACATAAATATAACATTTGAAATGGGAAACCTTTTAGAATGTCATCATTGTATTACAGAGTATATCTTAAAATTTGTTTTTATTGTGACTACTTATTATTGAAGATATGTGTTTTAATAGATGTTTTATCCTCAATGGAGCCCATTCTCATGCTGTTAATTACAGTGGAATCACAGTGAAGAGCCTGTCACAGAAAAACTGACTCCAGTCTAAGATGACAATGGGGTTATGGGGTTAGGAGCTAGATTATGTTGCTGATCCACCAGCAAACAAAGCTGGATGACATGAGGAGCTCTTTAAAACACAACTCTTGCTCCCCAGACCAGACCTTTGACTCAGAATGCCCTGGGATAAGCTACGCTTACAAAGATTCCCAGGTGATTCTGATGTTGCCAGCATTGGGAAACAAATAATATACAGCAAAGTCATACATACCGTCTTGACCAAAGTCGCTAAATGCTTATCACTCCTCCTGCAATTACTATCACATCTGTTCCTTAAAGTTATCATAAGACATGGCAATATAGACGCAGTCTTAGTGACTCAACTATTCAAGCTGAGTTTCGGCTGAAGTGACCTGTCAATAATTTGTAAGCAAATCGTAACTGGTTAATTTAGTCAGAATGGATGCAAGCCTGAAGACAGTCAGAATGAGGAACATAGCTTTAATATAGTTTACCCCAAGGCCAGCTCTTTATATTTCACTTTTTATATTTCAAACTAAGAGGCAGATCTCAGGTCATTCATCTTTACAAATAGGTAAACTAAGAAACAGAGACGTTAAGTGGTTCATTCAGAGTCTACTTGGATGTCATTCCCAGAGCCTAAAATAGTCCTAAAGGGGCCTGATTTCTCAACCTATAGGTAATTCCCCAAATACAAAGCTCCTCAGGTTAAAATGAAACCAATCAAAAAAGGAAATTCAAGAAGTTAAAATTTTAAGACCAACTGAGTATGAAATTCTATAACCAGCTGAACCGGTTGGCACTGGCTGCCCTGGGCCAGCCTCTGTTGAATAAGGTGCCACCATTCTAATATGGTTTTGGCCAGGCTCATTTTGACAGCTGTACACAAGCAAAGCCTTTAATCATCAGAGATACTAAAGGGCTCCTGTGACTTTCTTTCTATGGGACTCAGAGACAATTGTAGCTCTTCAGTGTGCTGCTAAAATTCTAACAACTGAATCTGGAGAAAGTGGAGCCCTGATTTGTAGCACTTGCCAATTTCCATGGTATAAAGACTATCAGCATAGAGTTTCAAGCTACTAACTGATGTCAACCAGCTGAATATGTAACAACATGTTTTCAGGAGCCAATATGAGCTGGCTCCCACACCGCACTGCCTGAACAACTTCTGAGTCAGTGAGTACCAAATTGGCGAGGCTAGCAAAGGCTTTGGAGAAACTCCCAAGTGCCCCCCTCCCTGCAAGGAGGTGTTTCTACTTTGGTTAGATCTACTAATTTTTAGTATATTATTGGGTCCTTGAAGCTAAGGACCCAAAGGTGTTGAAAATATTTCCTATCCATGTGACACTTAGAAACCTCTCAGCAGACTACTCAGATATAACCAGCCACGGTTTTTCTAATGTCTGAGGGTGAGTTTCCAGGTAAACATTCCTTAATTTAGTTGCCAGTCAAAACCATGTTTGGCTGATCTTTTCTCATATCCTACAGTCCATTACCTGTTTCCCCAAATCTCTAATTTTCCCTGTCCACTTGCTCCTCATTCTTCTGACACAGCACCCAGAAATCAGTGCTTGCACAGGAGCAAGGGAAGAACAGCCATCCAGCAAGCTTACCTAGACCCACCACAGCTAGAGGGGCTCCATTCTTCAAATGTCTCTACCCCCAACAGGGGACGCCTGCCTAGCCTCATGCCCAAGGCTTGAGTATGCACTTGGCTGGGCATTCTTTGCCCTCAAAAAGTTTCTAATTGACAATAAACAGCACAAACAAGAACACCACTGGGCAAACTTTGTAGAGGAAGGCATCATGTGATGCCTTGCCCTTAGCTATGCTAGTGTAAGGCCGGACCCTGAAAAAAACCTACCATCAAACATTTGGCCACTGCCATCCCCTGGGCATTGAGCAGTAGTCGTACTATAAACTTCCATCTTCCTCCTACTAGTTGTAAGGGAATTTCCTACTTACAAAGTGTTTAGAAATCAGATACTCTGGTGAGCCAGAGAACAAGCTTTGTTTGCAAATTAAAGGTTTTTCTGATGGAAATCATTCTTAGGTGAATTTGATTAAATCCTTTGGAAGGCAACACTGGAAAAATAATGTATTTAATTCCTCAAACACAGTAAGTGGACATAGGCTTTTATTCTGTATGTAGTAAATCAAAACTAGATTATAAAGGACAAAATCTAGTTTCCTTGCTGTCGTAAAATATCCTACAGGGTCTGTAACCCATTTCCAGACTATAACTGTTTGAAATTCAACTTGAACACTGTCTATCTTATGTTGAAAAGGCCAGGGTATCCCTCTGTTTCCTGTGCTCCTTAACAGTCATTGAAATGAGCTTGCTTTTCTATACTGAATAAGCTACATTTTGTTTTAAATGGATCAGTACGTGTTCATATGTGTTTCTGTATTCACAACAAATTGCATGCAGCGTAGGCACAAAATACACCTTCATCCCCTGGCTCTTTTCTGGACACCAAAGAGAAGTCCATAGCTACAGGCAGAAGGGAGTTGATAGTAGACCCCATCTTATTATGAACAAATTCACAGTGAAGCCAGCCGTGAGGAACTAGTCACTTCCAAAATCTATTTATCCAGGAAGTAGGTTAGAAAAATTGGTAGATGATAGGAGAGAGGTTTGTTCAATGTGTAGAAGTGGAATAAAGTCATTGAAGTACTTACAAAAAGGAAAGGGACGTTTCCCTCTGATATCTGGAATCTAGACCATTTTGCAAGACTTAGAATAATTGGTCTCCATGTCTAAACACTCTTTAACCACATTTCAAAATCCAGGTCTCAGCCCTTATTATGCAGAAAAGCAGCCTTACAGCCGAGAGCCCTGGGAGGGGTTTATTGATGAGTTGAGATCCAATCACCAAGCATCAGCAATTAGCGCTGAAATTCTCCCAGGACACAGAACAAAAATATTGAAACATCACAATGCAGCATCGTTTACTCACATAGGAAAGTCAACGATATGCATAGCAGAACTTCACAGATCTAGACACGATCTCAGGTCTAGATTCCAGATCAACATCTTCGACATGGAGATGAGACAGCTGAGGGTCAGAGAGTAGGAAGTGACTTATCTGCCCAGCTAGTTAAAAGCAATTAGAGTCAGGGACTCCCAAGCACGGATTCTACTCCAGCACACCATGCTGCCTCCACTCAGTTGTGGGGGAAGCTGACAATCCACTGGAAAGCATAAATCAGAAGTCAAGACAAAAGAATGTTTGTGATATCTTCTCTCACTTAACCTACTTGGTTTCACCACTTCATTTTGGCCTCATTTTAAAGAATGCTACACCAATATAGAATGAGCAACCACGCTCTTTTCAGACTCATGATGAAACCGAAAGGTCAAAGGTGGGAGAGCAGTGAATGTAAGTTACTAAAGAAATGAGCAAGAAGCATGTGTCAGGGAAAATCAATGCTTCTTCCACTGTCATAACCATGGAGCCCTCCCCTCACACACTTGATGCACTTATTTTGGAAAATGCCATCTTATGCTGAGAGACTGACATTGAAGACTTCACTCCTTCTCGCCTACATCAGAAGCACTCTCACTTTTCGGGAGAAGCCATGGCCCTTAGGATCAGACTCCCATCTCCTGTGACAGGCAGCCTCAGCTGCTCTCAGAAACAAGCTGCCAGACTGACAGGGCCATGGAGACGTGAAAGGAGCCAGCACTGCTGGACTGAGGAACATGTAAATATCTTCTGCCTTCTTGGTGAACAAGGATGACCATCTTTCTTTTGTAGAGGTAATTGTGTGTATATTGTGACTAGTTTGTGAAGAAAATGCAATGACTTGCTTCGACAGCTCCCCAAATGTACCTGTGAAGTGTGAATGTGCCTGCCTCATTGCCTCATGTGCCAAACACAGTACTGAATGCATTGTTTTTAAATAAACTGTTTTACTGTGCATTGGAAAACACTGCTGGTTGTCTCTGTNTCCATCAAGTGAAGAGATAAAGTGCATCCTCCTTTCTTTCATTCCTTGGGTTTTGAGGAATTCTCCTGGGAGATTTCCAGAAAGGTTGCGCTTAGCTGTCTTCAGCCATTAACAAGCAGCAAATAGTAAAAGCACCCCCCCACACACACCATCTTTCCATTGGTCCTTTATGCAAATCAGAGGACTTAACATTATTAATAATAACACATTCATCTTGAATGTACAGTCACACACATCATTTTATTTCATCAATAATCGGGTGAGAGAGGGACACTGAGGGACTTGATCCATGGTGCACAGTCGCTGGTGAAGTGAAAATAAGATCTCAGCCAGACTCTTGGCCCAGGGCTCTTTCTCTTGCCTCTTCACCCCATTTCAGCACTTTCTCATAGAGCCTTCCCAAATGCCCCCATCAGCCTCCATCCCTTTACACAGTGTTATCTGTCTTCATAGCATTTTCTTTCCCTGTTTGAAGTGATGGTATTTAATCACTCACTGTCTGTGTCTCCCACCATGTTATAAGCTCTACCTTCAACAACGCAGGCAACTGCGCCTGTCTTAACACTATGTTCCCAGTGCCTATCACGGTGCTGGGAACTTAGTAGGCTATCAGTGGATATTTGTTGGATGCACACATGCATGGATGGATGGATGAACGGATGGATGGATAGATGGTTTTCCCTAAGAAAAATATCAAGAATGTCTCAACATATTAATGCACCAAAGCACATCCTGTTCTTGTACTTGTCTGATTATAGTTTCAAACAAAACAAGAACTTCTGTAGGGTGAAACAGCATTATTGGAAAGACCCTGCCTTCAGTAAACAGGGTGACATCTGAGAGGGCCTGCTGCAACGCTCTTTAATTCAAATGGAAAGCCCTCATTGGTCACTATGTACAACACTGGGCAGGAGAGGAACAGCATACAAATGAGCAAAATCACAATGCCTATCCTGAAGGAACGTACGTGTCTTATTGGTGAAACAGTTCAATGCATTACCAGGGAATATTTCTCATCTTGGGCAGCACCAGGGAATGTTAGGGTGCAGGTAAGAGACAGAAAAAGGAAATGCCAACCGCCACCCTACCCCCACTCCCACTGACACAGAGAAATGATAAGTTCTTCTAAAACAAAACACTTCACAAACTTTGGCCAAACATGGAATTGACACCAAATTTATTGCAGGCTCTCTTTGCCTGGGGCCACATGGTACAAATTAAATTTTAAAAGTAGATTTTTTTTCCCTAAGAAAATGCATTGCCACAGCCTGATCAAGACAAAGAGAACTAAGGAGACCCAACTCATTAAAGGACCACTCTGACCCAAGTCTCCCAAGCCAGTAAAGGAAGTAGGCTTTCTGTGTCGGTCTAAGCAAGAGCATGGGCCGCTTACCCAGTGGTCCTTATTTAGGGTCTAAAGATTGGGGTGGCTGAGACCCAACTCAACTGAAGTATCCCCCATTCTGAGTATGCTATTTTTGGTGAGTTAGCTCAATAAATAGGCTGGTCTGTGAACACTGTGTCACACCACGCAGAATGTCATAAGTGACTAGGAACTTAAGGATTCAGTGAATTGAAAAGTTTCATTTCCAAATGAAGAAACCAAGGCTCAGGAGAGAAATGACTTGTCCAAATGTACTCTCCTAGTGAGCAACAATTTAAGTACTTTATTGGTTTTCTGGAAAGCAAAAGAAAGTTTTTCTTATATCAGCTGTCATTCTTAACTCTAAATGAAATATTTGAAAGCACAGTCTCCTCATCTTAAGCTAACTCTTTTTTCTTGTTATTATACAAATATTATTGGGGCACCTGGGTGGCTCAGTTGGTTAAGCATCCAATGGCTCAGGTCGTGATCTCACGGTTCATGAATTCGAGCCCCACGACGGGCTCTATGCAGACACCTCAGAGCCTGGAGCCTGCTTCAAATTCTGTGTCTCCCTCTCTCTCTCTGCCCCTCCGCTACATGCATACAGTCTCTGTCTCTCAAAAATAAACATTAGAAAATTAAAAAATATATTCTTGGGGCACATGGCTGGCTCAGAAAGGACAGTGTACAACTCTTGATCTCAGGGTTGTGAGTTCGAGCCCCACATTGGGTATAGAGATTACTTTTAAAAAAATCTTTAAAGAATATTCTTTGGAAAAATATTAGAAAATAAAGATAAGCAAAAGAATATTTTTTTAAAAAATACCTAAAACTTTCACCTGTTCTTCTGAATGTATGCTAGTCCTACACCAGGCATACTATGTGTTTCCTGCTTTTTCTCCACTTAAAAATACACCGAGAGCATCTTCCCGTGCCATTTAATATTCTTAGATGAGCTCACAGTATGAAACCACTTAACCATTTCTCTATTGTTTCAAATTTAAGTTTAGGTTCTTTGCCATTATTCACTGCTGCAAACTGTGCTTTAAAGAACATCTTTGTAATTAAATGGTTGAACATCCATGATTATTCAATCTCCTGAAGTAGATTTTCAAGAGACATGAAAAAATTCAGTAAGAGGAGTCTTTTTCAAAGGCAGTTAGAAATGTTGAATAGAAGGTCAATGACAAACTTTCTACATCTTTATTTCTCTAGAAAACTTTAAAAGGCTTTAAAAAGGCAACTTAACAGAGGACCATGGGGGAGAAGAAGGGGAAAAATAGCTGGGGAGAGGGAGGGAAGCAAACCATGAGAGACTCTTGAATCCTGAGAACAAACTGAGGGCTTATGGGGGTGGGAGAGAGGGGAAGGGAATGATGGGCATGGGGGAGGGCACTTGTTGGGATGAGCACTGGGTATTATATGGAAACCAACTTGACAATAAACTATTTTAAAAAAATAAAAAATAAAAATAAAAAGACAACAAGGTCAGGAGAAAAGCATACATCATCATTGAGGATGACTTCCTCCACAGAGAGGGAAAGCCTTTTCATGTACTATATTAACATAAATAAATAAGCTACTGTTGTGTGCTACTTAAATTCAGTTACCATATCTCTTATTTAGGAGACAGGAGAATTTCACACATTTAGAGGGAGAGCCAATCCAATTGTTCCTCATTGCTAATCAAATAAAAAGCACCCAGGACTATCTGGGAAAGACAAACCTTCAATACAATGATGGATAGCTCTTTTCCTTATCCCAAGAGGATGTTTATTGCTTACTCAATCCTAGCAAGCTAATAATGCTTCCAATTCACATTAAGTCCAAGAAGTCAAAATGAGGAGGACGTACTAACAATCTACCTTTAGGCTGCACAAATCCTATAGATCAGGTTTTTGTTGTTGTTGAACTTTCTTTAAATCAATATCTCCACTTCTATAGGAGAGATGTGACTAAGCAAATTGAAATATGAACATAGATATTTTCAAAGCAGATACATTAAGGGTAGCTGAAGAAATCACTACAGAATTCTCTATTCCCCATCACTGTCCCTCTCTTAAGTAAACCTGTATTTGCCCAAAAAATATATTAGTGAATATATTAATCACTGTAGGTCTTATGGTCTCTGTAACAACTACTCAACTCTGCCACTGTAACACAAAAGCAGCCAGAAAAGTTGCTTATTCATTTATAAATGACTAAGTGTGGCTGTGTTCCAATAAAACTTTATTTATAAAATAGGCAGCAGCCAGATTCGGCCGGTGGGGCTATAGTTTGCCAACTCTTGCTTTAAGTAACATGTTCTTTATGTGAAATATTTCATTTGACAACCTTCCTTGTATTCGTTTCCTAGGGCTGTCATAATAAATTACCACGGTCTCAGTGATTTAAAGCAACAAAGATTTTTTTCCTTCACAGTTCTTAAGGCCAGAAGTTTGAAATCAAGGTTGATGTCAGCAAAGTTGATTCCCTCTTGAAGTTCTGAGGATCACTCAATGTCTCTCTCCTTGAAGCTGGTGGTTGCTAGCAACCCTGGTATTCCTTGGCTTGTAGCTATATAACTCCAATCTGCCGCCTTCTTCACATGGCCTTCTCTGTGTGTCTGTATCTCTTTCTTCTTCTCTTCTAAGGCCGTGCTATTGGGTTTGGGGCCCACCACAATCCAGAGTGATCTCATCTCGAAATCTTTACCTTAATCACATCTGCAAAGACCCGTTTTACAAATAAGGTCATGTTCCAGGTGGACATATCTTTTGGAGGCCACAATTCAACCCACTACATCCCTTTATAATATATCCCTGACCACCAAGTAATTCAAGGACCCATAGAGAAGAGCCCATGGAACACAATTCAGTGATGCAGACTCAGATGTGTTTCAGGTGCTGCTGTTTCCCCTTTGAAGGTAACAAACCCATACTGTACATGCCCAGCAGCATTATTGGGTGGTGGAAGTTATGTCCTCAGATTATATTTACAAAACTCTCCACTATCTATAGACAGTAAATGGATGTGCTTCCAACCATGGATTCAGAAACAAAGCAAATATCACCTCCAAAATCAATAAATTCTAAAGACATTATAAGTATACAAGAACTCATTCCCATACCGAAGAGATACTCAGTGCCAGGGATACTGATCTTACGTTAAGTGAGTTTTCTGCCCGGGGTGCATGCAACCACATTGAAAGTAAAAATGTGTATAGTGAAAATACAAAAGTTGACCAACCTATGACATGAAGTGATAAGTTCAGAAGAAATTTCTGAAATGTTTCAGTGGACACAGTGGTTCAACACTTAAAGATCAATTTAAAACTCATTCTCAACTTGCAGCAGATACCACAGATATATAGATATAGATCTAAACAACTTTAGTCACAAACACTAATATGTCTGATTTTGCCTCCAGAAACCTTTGTGACCTAATCAGCAAAAAAAAGCCTATTGGGAACTAAGGTGGAAATTTAGTTGGAGATATTTTTCTCAGAAATAGAAACTATCATTAACAAAATATGGAGCTAGTAAAGGAGGGTGACTGAGTGACTTGAAGGAGAGAAGTCAGAGTTAAATAGAAAATCAGAAACTGAACACATAGGTTTGTTTTGTCCTTTTGGAAGCATTACATCCTTCAAAATGATACATTCACAGTACACAAAAGTTTTCTGCCTTAAAGTATGTCAAGACCGGAATGACTACTTGGAGCCTCATTCTTAGGAGATAAAATTACACGGAATGTGAAAGCTTCTAAAAGGAAAAGGTTCAAATGCTTTTTCCTGTAGGAGGCCAAATGTTCCCAGATGGGAGACATTCCCCCCTAATCCTCCAAGCTGGATGTCCAAGACCAGGAAATGCCCCACCAGTGCCAGGGAACACACGCGGCCAGTCTGTTTTCACTCTCTGATCCAGCCCTAACTAAGGGAGGGTATTTTCCATGTGATGATCTAGCAAACACTAAGGCAGGGAGAAGTAATGATGGAAGAGGTAAGTTCAGTAAATCCTTGGTATACAAGCGAGAGGGTTGGGCTGACCTGGATATTCTCTAAAGAAGAGAATCATGAAGTACCAATCAGGGACAACGGACCAGAGAGCTTTGCCATTCTCTTTAACCTCTGTAATTCCCTATGTTCCCCTTGCTGCATGCCCAGACTATTTCCCCACTGTGAATAGAGTTAGCTCCCTGGCAGCCCCCACCATGCTGCTTCAGGGGAGTTCTCCACGTGTGCTTTCCTTCTGACCACACTGATCTTCCCCACATGTTTATTCCCCATAGTCCACCTCCTACTCAGTCCCCAGCTTGGTGTCCTCACTTACCCGACACCAACTCCAAGACCTTACATTATTTTTGAACCATGGATTGCTGTTGAGATGCAATTTGGGACATGACTGAGCAAGCCCACAGCACCCCAAGGCCCAGACCATGTAAGGAGAGAATTATCAAAATAAGCCTAAAGCTGGGAACTAGGAGCCTGGCCCCCTTGGCTGCCAGGGTGGGGACACATCGAGAAAGCTCAAGGGATGGGGTGCCTGGGTGGCTCAGTAGGTTAAGGGTCTGACTCTTGACTTCAGTTCAAGTCTTGGTCTTGATCTCATGGTTTGTGAGACTCAAGCCCCTAGTCAGTATCTTTGCTGACAGCTCAGAGCCTGCTTGGGATTCTCTCTCTCCACCTCTCTGCTCCTCCCCCGCTTGCATGAAAGAATGCTCTCCCTCTCTCCCTCAAAATAAATAAATAAATGTTAAAGAAGAAGCAGCAGCAGCAGCAGCAACTCAAGGGATAAAGAAAAACAGACTTACTCCCTCTGGGGAGGAAGAAAGAGGCCACAGCAAAAGAGGCAGGAAGCTGGAGTAGGCAGATAGATTCCCGACTGTCTCATAGAAAAATGGCATCTTTACAAACCTATTCGTGATTTTACATTCCCAAAAGTGTTCAAGTGAGGCAAGTCAACTTCTGTTGTTAAACCACTGAGACATGAGGGTTAATTTATTACCAAAACATAACCTACCTTACCCAAATTAATACAGTATCTTAGACTTTACACTTTCAAAAATAGATATCACCAAAAGATGGTGTCCAAAGAGAAATCGTCCCAACTTGTCCTCAGCTGCATATCCTAGCTCCTCCGAAAAGGCTTGTATTCCCCACCCAAGTCTTTTCTTCTAAAGTAAATAGCTCTGAGGAGTCAGCACAGACTACTTAATTTCAGAATGAGGCTCACTGGATAGCAGAGGTAGTTTTCATGAGTAGATACATTCAGAAATCCCTTTGGATATTCTATTATGATTTTTCTCGCACATCTACACCTGGAAGGATAGATACCAGCATATTACATAACAATGGTTATCACTGCATGGTGATATTTTGGTGCTTTTTTTTTTTTTTTGGTAATTGTCTACATTTTCTCCCATAAACATTTATTTCTGTGATCTAGGAAGAAAAAGTTTGATTATTTTGTTTCCATCCCCTCCCCACCACAAAACACAATGATTCCATTCAGAGTACAATTAAAAATATCCTTCGGGGGGGGGGGATATTAAAGCCTTAGGCTATGGCTCAGCACTATCCATAAGTGACTGTTGTGACCAGAAGAAGCACTGGGACCCAGAATGAGGTGTCTTTATTCATCAGCTAAAATGTTCAATCAAACAATAGAAGCTAAGCAGGAAAAACCAACATGCACACTCACTTTTATAGCCATACACAGAGATATCAGTCTCGACAGAGAGTCATTCCAAATAACCCATTTGGGCTGAATACCAATGGTGCCCCATTAATACTCCATGGTGTATCTTGTGGGGAGCCCACAGCACAGGAGCCAGGACCTCCATGAACCATGACTAATGGTACCTTGAGACCTGGCTCAAAGCAAGGAGTGAGGAGGAGAATGCAGCTGCAGTATGGCTCCTTTCCTCCACCTACAAACAAGACTGAGTGGCTGAGGGATGATACTTCCAAAGTGAATGGGCACTAAAAGTATGGCTGCTTCTCAGATGGACAAGTAGAGGATACTAACATTAAAAGGAATTTCAGGGGCTCAGAGGAATGAACTGACTTCTCCTGAGTCACACAGCTAGTGAATGACAGATGTGAGACCTCAACCTAAGTCCCTTCCTAGACTCTTACTCTGAGCTGGGCCCCTTTGCATGACAATGAAAAAAAAGGGGGGGCAGGGACATCAGATACAAAGTGCCTTCCTGTATCCCTGCGGGCATCCATCTCCTTCATCCCTCTTTGCAGTGGCCCTACGTGGCTTTTCTGTGTGCACCTCTGTGTAGTTTGCTTTCTGACTTCTCTAATCAAAAGGCAGGGGCTTAGATTTGAAACAATCACTGTTATGCTATAATTAGTAATTAACTTGTCAGCTTCCAACAGCAATAATAAAAATATAACGGGGTCCACTGAAAATTAAAATCAAAAAAGTATTTAAAAAATGAAAGCAAAGTAGATTTAAAAGAACTATGTTACTTGGTAAGACAGGTCATTGGAGCTAATTCTAATTCCTCATAATAAGAAAAGGTAATAGTGGGGTAATATGTCGCCTTTGAGAAAGAAATTTACAACCATTGAGTTACCACAGCCGAGATGCTTAAACTGGGGTTCACTAAGAGATCAACTGTCCCAGTCTGCATGGGATGGTCCCAATTTTAGCACTGGAACTTTTTTTTTTAATGTTTTATTTATTTCTGAGAGAGAGAGAGAGAGAGAGAGAGAAAGAGAGAGAGACAGTGTGAGCAGGGGAGGGTCAGAAAGAAAGGGAGATACAAAATCTGAAACAGGCTCCGGGCTCTGAGCTGGCAGTCAGCACAGAGCCCGATGCAGGGCCCGAACCCACGAACTGTGAGATCATGACCTGAGCCGAAGTCGGACGCTTAACCGACTGGGCCACCCAGGGGCCTCTTAGCACTGGAACTTCTAAGTCCTGGAAAATAGTTGCTCACCCTACATACAATTCAAGATGTCCATGAATCTGGGAAACATATCACATCTCCAATTTGATTAACCTCCAATTAAAATTAGCAAATTTCATTCAATTATGAAAGGAAGCAACAAATCACAGTGATATTAGCAATTACCTGGGCCTCGGTTACCAACAGAAATCCTAGATATTTTCATTTCATATTAACTTTCAGCAGATATCTTAAAATGTCATATGTTCATCACTACTTTGAAATAAATAGGTATTAAAGTCACCACTAAATCTTATTGAATGCATTAAGAAATACATATTACTGTATCAAAAATTTTGTTTTTACTACACTGATAGTCATATGCAATGTAACTGTATTTTTAAAATTATGAGACAAGGTTAAAATAGTCTTCACTAGATAGTCAGAGAGATCAACCAGCACACAAAAATGGTTAAGAACTATAGAGGCACCATGCAGAATCTGAGAGTAACTTTCTAGTAGTGGAATTAGTGGAATGATGTACCAGGCAGCATACTAAAAGATTTCAAGACATGATCTCATTTTCCTCTCAACCAACCTCTAAGGTGGTTACTAACTCCCACGGTCATGCTGCCTTCTGCTCTCACTATCTTGGAGATTGGATTCATTTATAAATTAACATATATAAGGGTCTCAATCCCACCTAACAGATCACAGTGCTTGTGTTTTTTCTAAATCCCGTTCCCTCCCTAGGATATTAGAGAAATTCACTAATGTCTGGAGCATTTTAGTCATCTCCTAGATTCTTTCTGGTCTCTATTACCTATATTACCCATTGAATTCCTTCTAAGAATCAATTTGAGTCAAGATGTCTCTTAGTAAAATGAATTCCATCAACACGGCATTATTATATTTCAGAATGGCTTGAACCCTAGTCACTTAGGACCTTCTTCTTGGTCCCTTCAAAGCTTTGGCAGTACAAAGATTTGATGCTGATAGCTTATAATATCTATGAGTTTTATAAATAGAAGTTAATCAACTGCCTCAAAAGATTGAAAATAAAATGGGGGGAGGGGTAACCCGTAAAGGAGACCCATTATTTTCATATCATCAGAACTTGTGAAAGCAGGATTCATTTTTCAACCTATTGAGAAATTAGTTCCATTTCAGCAACTGTATTTTAGCCAAGAAATGTCAATGTCTTCCTACTAGGAAGTCTTTAATTATTCCACAGAAATGGAAGACAGTAGCCCATTGGCTGGAAGGGCTGGAGGCCTTTCTAAAACCCCTCTCCCTGCCCTGCAAGCATCTGCAGGACAGGTCCTAACAGGTCATCGGATCAAATGGAACCCAAGTGAGCTCATGAGATCAGCTCCTAGCTCCACACTGTGGTTGATACCCAGGCTGCCACATCCCATGGTCTGAGACATTTCAGAGACCCTTATTGAGAAGATGAGTGTTCATCCCCATAGCCCAGGACAGGAGTGGTTTTATGACTCTTCTCCTGGCATAATTACTAGGAGAACTGCATCTCCCTCTCAAAAATGTCATGTGGATAATATATGACAAGATCACCCTACTTATTGATCATCTGGTCTAGCTGCTTCTTATCATATAGGAGGAAATTCAAACCCAGGTAAGTGAATGATGGGTAGAAGCTCACAAAGTAAAGCGGTGACATCAACTTGCCTCTCCCAAACTCTTCACCTAGGTCTGTGCTAGTATCTCCATTCATCAGTGTCCTCACGGCTATATACCCTTTGCTAACATTACTGTGCTTTTCCATATCTAGAGCCTAGAGTTTTCTTTTTTTTCTTATTAAAGTATCATTTATACACAACAAAGTACACAAGTACTAAGTGCTCAATTCCAACACTTTGATACCCAAAGCAACATATCAAATATTTCAATCTTGAAATTTCCATTTATTCCCTTCCAGTCAATTCTCCCATCCCAGAGGCAAACACATCTTGATATCTATCTCCATAGATTACTTTCCCCATTTTTAGACTTCATATAAAAGGGATCCCACAGTTTATAGCTCTAGAAGGGGAAGAGGAAGAGTGAGTTTTAAATGCACTCAGCCAGAGCCTTGTCTATAACAAAGGTCCACCTTTCGGAAATATCTTGCCAGTGCCTTGTACCAGCTGAAGGAAGTGAATTCTTCCCACTCCAGCCTTCTACAGTCTTCCTGTCTCACCTAAGAGGAGAAAATGCAACCAAAGGGGTCAGAGCTTCAAAAAAAATAGATTGGAAAGGCTGCATCCAGGAAGGGGAGACAGAGGCCAAAGGAAAAAAGGAATACCACTAAAGAAACATTTGTGAAGGTCACAGCCTTGAGACACAAACCCACTAAAAGGCTGAAATCTAGACTAGAAAACGATCCTCCTTCCCCTACCTTAACCCCCACACCAAGGAATACCAGTGTAGTGACAGTGGCTTGCAGCTAAAAGAGTTGCATGGCAGACTCTCACTGAAAAGGAGTAGTTGGGGAAGCCTAAAGTCAAAAGGACACAAAAACAAAGACACTAGGAGAAACTGAATCTTCTGGTACCTGGAATTACGGCAAATATTAAACCCAGCCCAAACCTTAGCCAGATTAACATAAATCCTCACACTAAAGGCCTATTTACTTCAGGTCCTAGTACCCAAAACAGTATGTATAGCTTTCAAGAAAACATTACAAAGCAAACAAAAATGAAAAAAGAAACAAAGTCTGAACAAACCATCATCAGAACCAGACTCAGATGTGACAGGGATCAGACAGAGAATTTTATTTTTCTTTATTTAAAAAAAATTTTTTAATGCTCATTTATTTTTAAGAGAGAGAGAGAGACAGCATGAGCTGGGGAGGGGCAGAGAGAGAGGAAAATACAGAACACAAAGCAGGCTCCAGGCTCTGAGCTGTCAGCACAGAGCCCGACGCGGGGCTTGAACCCACAGACCACAAGATCATGACCTGACCCCAAGTCAGACACTCAACTGACTGAACCACTCAGGTGCCCCAGACAGGGAATTTTAAATAACAATGATGATTATGTTCGTGCTCTAATGGAAAAGAAGACAACATTCGGGAACAAATGGGTAAGGGGTAGAGATGGAAGCAAAAGAAAGAATCTAAAGTATATGCCAGAAATCAAAAACATGTAACAGAAGTGAAGAATGCTTTGATGGGCTCATCAGTACACTGGACACAGCCAGGGAAAGAATCAGTGAGCTTGAAGATATGTCAATGGAAACTTCCAAAACCAAAATACAAAACAAAAAAAGAATGGGGGGAAAAAACAAAATACAGAAACTCCGAGAACTATAGGACAGTATCAAAAGGTGCAACATATGCATAATTGGAAAATGAAAACCAGGAGAAGAGAGAGAGAAGAAATATCTGAAGTTGTAATGGCCATGAACTTTCCAAAATCAATGACACCAAGCCACAGATCCAGAGGCTTGGGGTTACTAATTATTGGTCTACTTTTTCTGCTAACTGAGAGGGTATAAAATCACCAGCTATGAGTATAGGTTTATCTATTTCTCCCTTTAGGAAGATTGGTTTTGTGTCATAATATTGAACTTCTCTTATTAGATGTATGCACATTTAGGAATATTAAATCTTGAGGAATTGATCCCTTTATCATTATAATATATCCTTATCTCTGGTAAATCTCTTGCTTTGAAGTCACTTTTTATGATATTAAGCTCACCAACCTTTTTATCCTTAGAATGTGGATAGTGTATATTTTTCCACCTTTCTACTTTTGATCTGTTTGTGCCTTTACGTTTTAAATCTGTTTCATTTACATAACATATACAAATGTTATTTATATGAAATAACTATATATACAGACATATAAATGTACATATACATATACACATACACACACACACACACACACACACACACACATATATANCTAACAACCACTGCCTTTTATGTGGGATATTCAGATCATATGCATTTAATGCATATATATGCATCTATTTCAGTTCTCCATCTTGGCATTTATTCTCTTTTTGTTTCTTCTGTTCTTTGTTTTCTATTCCTCTTTTCCAGGCCTCAAGTTAATCAAGTATTTTTAGTAATTCATTTTATATGCCCTACCGTCTTCTTAGCTATATTTCCTACTACTGTTTTTTTAGTAGTTGCCCTAGAAATTGTAATATGTATCTATAACTTATCAAGGTCTAATTTCAAATAATATTAATATAGCTCCATTAATATTTTTTTTTAATTTTTAATGTTTATTTTTGAGCGAGAGAGAGAGAGCATGAGTTGGGAGGGAGAGAGACAGACACACTCAAAAATCTGAAACAGGCTCTAGGCTCTGAGCTGTCAGCACAGAGCCTGATGCAGGACTCGAATTCACAAGCTGTGAGGTCATGACCTGAGCTGAAGTCGGACACCTAAGCAGCTAGGCCACCCAGGTGCCCCAGCTTCACTAACATTGTAAGATTAAAACAGTATAACCCAAATGTTCCTTCTCCTAACCCATGTGCTCTTATTCTCATATATCTTACTTCAATATATGTTTAATTATCCCACAATACATTGTCATTGTTTTAAGCAGTCCATATTCTTTTAAAGAAATGTAAACACACACAGAGACATATATACAGGTGTGGCTACCTAACTAACAATTTTTAAAAGGTATTTTATATTTACCCAGGTAATTATCTTTTCTGGTGGTCTTCAATTTTCTTAACGATCTAGGGTTTCATTTGCTATCATTTTCCTTTAGCCTGGAGGACTTCCCCTGGAATTTATTTTATCACAGATCTGCTGAAGAGTTTTTTAATGTTTATTTATTTATTTTGTGAGAGTGTGAGACAGAGAGAGAGAGAGAAGAAGCAGGGGATGGGCAGAGAGAGAGGGAGAGAGAATCCCAAGCAGGCTTTGTGCCATCAGCAGAAGCCCCTGATGAGGGCTAGATCCTACAAACCATAAGATCAAGAGTTGGACGCTTAATGGACTGAGCCACTCACATGCCCCCTGCTGAAAATTAATTCTCTCAGTCTTAGTCTATCTGAAAATGTCTTTATCTTTCCTTAATATTTGAAGGAGATTGTCACTAGACAGTAGGATTCTAGACGGACAATTTTATCTTTTAATATTTTAAAGTGCTTCTTTCATTGTTTTCTATAGTTTAAGATTATTATTATTATTTATCTTTGGTTTCTAGCAGCTTGATGAACATGTGCCTAGAAGTGGTTTCCTTTGAATTGGAGTTCTTGAAGATTCTTTGATCTGTAGGTTAATATCTTTCAACAATTGTTTAAAATCTTGGCCCTTATTTCTTCAAATATTTCATCTGTTCCATTTTCTCTCTCTTCTCCTGTTATTCCAATTACATGTGTAATACAGTATTTGTTTGTGTGTTTTTGCACTGATCTAAGATCTTTTCTATTTTCTATTTTGTTGTTTAAGCCACTCAGCTTGTGGTACTTTGTTCTGGTGGCCCTCAGAAATTAAGAGTATATACTATCTCCATGTACTCAGTGAAGCCCCCTATAAAGCATTCCTGATCTGTAACTGAAGTTCCTTAAGATACTAACTGATCATGCTGACCTACACGTGGTTGTAGAGATACAAAAGAGTTGAAGAGATAGCAAATATGCACCAGAAAAGATGCTCACCATCACTAGTCATTAGCAAAATACAAATCAAAACAGGAAATGCCACTCCATACTCTTCTAATTGGCTAAAATAAAAAGACTGACACCATCAGGTGTTGGTGAGGACATGGAGAAAAAGGTACTCTTATACACTGCTTATGGAAATATATAAGGGCACAACCACTTAGGAAAATGATTTGATGGTTTCTTTACTTTTTTTTTTAATTTTTAATGTTTGTGTATTTTTGAGGAGGGGAGGGGCAGAGAGAGAGGGAGACACAGAATCTGAAGCAGGCTTCAGGCTCCAAGCTGTCAGCACAGAGCCCAACACAGGGCTTGAACTCACGGAGTACGAGATCATGACCTGAGCCAAAGTTGGACACTTAGCCAAGTCAGCCACCCAGGAGCCCCAATGGTTTCTTTAAAAGTTAAACATATAGGGGCACCTGGGTGGCTCAGTCGGCTCAGGTCATGATCTCGTACTCCGTGAGTTCAAGCCCTGTGTTGGGCTCTGTGCTGACAGCTTGGAGCCTGAAGCCTGCTTCAGATTCTGTGTCTCCCTCTCTCTCTGACCCTCCCCTGCTCACACTGTCTCTCTCTCTCTCTCAGAAATAAATAAAAAAATTAAAAGAAAAGTTAAACATATATCTGCTCTGTAATCCAGTTATTCCACTCCTTGGTATTTACCCGAGAAAGCTATGTCGGTATAAAAACTTGTGCACAAATACTTACAGCAGCTCTATTTGTAGCAGCCAAAACCTGGAAACAACCAAAATGCCCATTAGCAGCTGAATGGATAAAAATTGTGGGATAGCCACACAATGGAAGACTATTCCACAAGGAAAAGAAATTCTGATACACTCAAGAACGTAACTGAATCTTAACACAATTATGCTGAGTGAAAGAAGCCAAGCCTAAAAGAGTCAATACTGCATGATTCCATCTATATAAAATTCTTGAAAATACAAACTAATCTATGGTGACAAAAAAGCAGATCACTGGTTGCCTGGGGATGAGGGCAGCCTGTGGGAGGGGGTTGAGAAGGAAGGATCACAGAGGGGACACAGAGAAACTTTCAGAGGAAGCATGTTCATTATTTTGATTGTGGTGATAGTTTCGTGGATGTATAATGTTGTCAAAATGTATCCACTTTTACACTTTAAATATTTGAAATGTACTGTATGTCAATTATAGATCCATAAAACATTTAATTTATTTTATCTGAAGCTCAGCTGGCTTCTTGTCCCTGCCTCCAGCATCTTCTTCTCCCTCCCACTGCTCTGTTCTTCCCATCCAGAAAGCACTTATTTACTTAATTAGCTTAATACTTCTGGGTTGTATTTCCTTCAAGTTTCTTTCTGTCCTCAGTTCTCTGAGGGTTTCTTTTTAATTCTGGTAACATATACATAACATAAAATTTACCATTTTATTCCTCTTTTTTTAATTTTTTATTTATTTCTGAGAGAGAGAGTGATAAAGGGGGGCAGCGTGAGCAGGGGAGAGTCAGAGAGAGAGGGAAACACAGAATCGGAAACAGGCTCCAGGCTCTGAGCTGGCAGTCAGCAAAGAGCCCGATGTGGGGCTCGAATCCATGAACAGTGAGATCATGACCTGAGCTGAAGGCGGATGCCCAACCGACTGGGCCACCCAGGCACCCCTCATTTTATTCCTTTTTAAGTGTACTTTTCAGTGGCATTAAGTACATCCACGTTGTTATGCGACCAGCACCATCATCCATCTCCAAAATGTCTTCATCTTCCCAAACTGAAACTCTGTAGCCATGAAACAATACCCCCTTCCCCACTCTTTCTCCCCAGCCCCTGACAACTACCGTTCTACTTTCTGACTCTGAATTTCACTACTCCAGACACCTCGTGCAAGCAGTCATTGATACATGTTCTTCTGTAACCAGCTTACTCCAGTCGCCATAATGTCCTCAAGGTTCATCCAGGTCGCCATGCGTCAGCATTTCCTTTCTTTTAAAGGCTGAATATTTCACTGTATGTAGACATCGCATCTTGTTTATCTCTCATCCCTCCATGGATACTTGGGTTCCCATTGTGTCTGATGAGGGTTTTTTTTTCAATTTTTTAATTTTTTTTTTTTGAGAAAGAGACTGAGCAGAAGCAGGGGAGGGGCAGAGAGGGAGTGGGAGACACAGAATCTGAAGCATCTCCAGGCTCTGAGCTGTCAGCACAGAGCCCAATGTGGGGCTCAAGCCCACAACCCGTGAGATCATGACCTGTGCCGAAGTCAGATGCTTAACTGATTGAGCCACCCAGGCGCCCCTGATGAGTTTTTTAAAGTTATGATTTTGTAGCTTATCTGGCTTATTCTCTTTTTTTAGGGTGGAACAATGGTCTCTTGTACCTTCCTTTCCCCCAACCAGAATTAGAAGTCCTCTATATGTTAAGTGATAATCCCATTTTTTATCTGACACAAAATTCTAGAATTGAGGAAAGGATATATCCACATTCTATCAAAGAATAATAAATCATTTTAAAAACTGTAAATCATAAAGCTTCATATATGTGAATGTATTTAAGTTTTTCAACATCTAAGACAGGAAAAGAGTGACATAAACAGGCGCAGTTATGACTGGGCAGATACTAAATTTCACAGGCCTTGATTCTTAGTCTGGGGTTTCCCGGCTACATAGTGTTTTTCCAATACTGGGAAATACAATATCAAATTGAGAGATGTAACATCATAAATGGGTCAATTTTCCCACAAATTAATAAATACATTTCACACAGTTCCAGTAAAAATTCCAACCAGATTTTGGGAACAGAAGCAGAGGGGAGGCAAAAAACAAAACAAGTTAACTTGACAAAATGTCTATTAAGTTCAGCCTAAAAAATAGCTCCCCAAAAATAACCAAAAAAATTATTGAAAAACAATTAATAATGAGGTACTAGCCTTGGCAGATGTGAAAACATATAAAAGAGTTACTATAATTAAAAGTGTATTATTAGTGAATGAGTAGACAAAAAAGTCAATATATTCTATTCTGGAAGAGAAATTCTGAAAGCAGGTCCAAGAATTCAGCATATGATGATAATGACATTTTAAATTAGTGATTAAATAAATGGTATTGAAAAATATGGAAGTACCTGGTAATGAACAGTAAGAAGGCTAATGTCATAGTCATTTGGGTGCCCATATCTGAAGGGAGGTGATGGTGGTGGTTTTTAACAAAGTCTTTCATATTCTTCTTCCATTATATTTTTTGTTTCACTTGCCAGTGAAATGTTTGGACTAACTAACCTCCTTGCAAAAAGTCACTTATCCAAGCAAGCAACATTTTTTACAGGCAAATTTTAAGGAATTAGGGTTCCTATTATACTACTGCAGTGGAGAAGCCTGGGGACTGTTCTTCAGATAATCTTGGAGACTATCTCCAAGGCAGGACTATTATTTACAGATATTCAGTGAATATGAATTAAATCCTTCCTGTGAGCCCAGCAGCATGCTAGGTACTGAGGATACAAAAGTGTATAGAAGTTCAATTCTACCTTCAAAATGCTGTTTAGCCTACCAGTGAGTCAACAGACTGGCTGCCATGTACATTATCTCTTCACTTACTGTTTGGTTGTGATTTAGGTATAATAATAGGGACATTTAAAAAATACCAGGTACAAATATGGAACACCAGAAAATTATTCAATACAGCTTTTGTTTATTAGGTCACCACAGAGAAGTTAAACAGGATTGTTAGATTCTGATGCCCGTGTCTGAGGATGCTCACTCCAGCAAATTTGCTGAACAAGATGGATCTTCCACGTTCTCCCCTTCACACCACAAAGCAGTCACAGCTGGATGCTTGATCATTGCTCTACCCTCTCCCCGAACAAATCTGACAAGCTGATCGCATTAGGCCGTGACATACAAAATATGGCATAATTGTAGACTGTAATCATCATGATGATAGCTGACTTGATAAGAGAGGTCAAATCCCATTTTTATATCCTGAATTTCTAAAATATTGTTTAGTCAAAAAAATCAATTTCTCATTTTTCTAGCGTTAACTTGAAAAGGGTATAATTGATCAAGCCTAAATCCCTTACATCACCCAGGACTCTGTGAAAGGCTCATACCCAACAAGCCACTTGAGTTAGGGACAGGCACACAGCAGTTGTCCTCAGCATCTAACACCCATGGGCCGGAGCAGCTTCAAAGCAAGAACACATTTTACATCCTTTGGCTAAGACTGTGGGGAAAACACAGGTTCATGGAATATAGATGCTCAGCTGGCTCATTTGGGTTTTGTGGTCCAATTTGTGGATGAGATATTTATAAAATCCGGTGATTACAATGCCATCTCATTAACATTCGTTAAGTGAAAACCACAAAGTACAGGATGGGAACTCCAGTCTGAGGGGAGAGGGAAGAAGATGAATAGGGAGATGGGTTTTCCTACCTCAGCACTGGCAAAAAGAGAGAGCCAGAGGGAGAGGGTCCTTTCCTTTAAGTCAGACTGTCTCCTTACTGAAGGCAAAAGGGAGGGAGAGAAGGGAGAAGGGAGAGTAGCTCTTCCATTTGTCAGTTGTGTTTGATCCTTAAGCAAACCAAAACCAAGGAAGCCCAGGTTGATTTCCACATGAATCTGAATTCTCCCTTCCTTGTATGGTTTGCCAAGGAGACACCTCCTCCACGATGTCTGTCTAGACTAAACTTACCCTACGAGATGTCTGCATGCCCAATGAGACTGTATGGACTAGACTGAATTCACAGTGTTTTCAGCACAAAGTTACTGTTGTTACCTTGTGACTGGTCCTGTCCCTGTCCCTATGGGGAGGCAATGTGACTTCAAGGAGAGAAGCAAGGCTATACGGTCAGAAGAGCCTGGACTTCAGCCCCAGGTTTGGCATATACTTGTCGCAGAACCTCTGATAATATCCACTTGGCAAGGACATTACAGTGAGTGGTGTCAGAGGAGGGGTTACATAAATTATACAATATCTGTCTCATGAGTAGGCACTCCATAAATGATAGCTACAATTATGATGATTTTACTGATATCACTGACTTGTCTTTCCTGGTCAATCTCAAACCCACAAGTGGCTTAAATAATGCATTTCACGCAGAACCAGCAACAGGATTATCCACTCGGTAGACGCTCAGTAAATACCAACTAAATATATGAATGATGCTGTGGCCAGAGGGGAAGAATTTGAAAGTTGGACTCTATCTTCAATGATTAATCAAATTCAGTGACGATGGCTATGGTATGCTCAGCGACCTTACTTGAGGAGTGTGCACAAGTTTCAGAAGGGTCTCCTTTGTCGATTACAGATTAATCTAGATCTCTGGGATTCTTTCCTCCTGATACCCTACCCCACCCTGCTTCTCCTCTCACACACACATACATGCAGATGCAGAGAAAGAGACCGAGACAGACAGACAGATGGACACACACACATATACACAGAGAGAGAGAGAGCGTGGGGATTATTTCTATATTGTGTAGGATCACTTGGCATAGAGCCAGAAATTCTGAACGAGGAGGCAGAGGCCCAGAGGCAGAGACCGTCACACAGTCAACCATGACCCATGATCCACATCTGTAGCTTTTACCCACATGTATGTGTTTGGGGACGTGGGGCAGAGGACAATCAGCTACAGAGCACTGCTTCTGTGACTTTAATTGTACACTGCCTTTTGTCCTTTCCTGTGCAGAGCAGAGCTGCATGCATAATTAACCCTCTGCAGGCTGAGACTGTTGGAGCTGTTCCTAGTGAGGACTAAATCTGGTCCCCTCCTGAGGGCCACACACAGGCTAAGGGATGGAAGTCACAGGTCAGAAGAGGATTTCCTAACCCTACTACCTGAGAACAATCGAAGGGGCTGCCTTCGATTCTAAGCTTCTAGACTTCTCAGATCATGGGGCTGGACTTCAGTAAGCAGGCACCCCTGGAAGGCTTGGTGGTGGAGTGAAGTGAGCACCACGATGCAGTGGTTTGGGGGCCTTTAAGGCTTCAAAGCTCTTCTTCCAAACCTCCCTGTTTATGATGGGTGGATTCTTATATCGGATAGATTGTTATATACAGAGTCACATTTTCTTTAAAGGTAGGACAACAAAATCCCCCATCCTACTCATTAAAATCTAGGGAAGAAGTCTGGGGAAGAGGTTTTGTGTTCGTTCTTCAGCATTAGAGACTTACCAGTCTTGATCTGTCAGCTGATGGTTCCTTCCTCACAGCTGGAATGTCCTTCAACCCCCTGTTCTGTCTCCCAAACACATACTCTCCTTGCACCTCGGTTTCTCTCTCAATTTGGCTTCATCAGCATAAGTAGAAGCAGCAAACTTGGAAGACATTCAAATTCCCTCCCACCCAAAGTCTACCTCCTCTACCTAACTGCAACTGTCCCCAAAACAGCTGCTCTTAGAGATCTACCTTGGCGTTAAAGTAATTCTTGAAGGAGGACCCTGAAAAGAGCATAAGGAGCACCATAAACATTGAGGCACATGTTCTTTTACCAACCTCCTAGCAAAGGTCCTGAAAAGAGTAGAAGCAAGGCTGGGAAGACTGGATATGTGGAGAGCTCAGTGTACAAGATCCAAAATGGATCAGCAAGTTAAGAGAATAGCAGACCCCCCCCGGAAGCACCAAAGTTAGGGAGGGGAGTTAAGCAGCCAGCAGTTCTGGAGTAGAATGGAAAAGAGGGCATCACAATAGAATTGCAAAGAAGTAAAATGAAGCTTGGTTAACATCCATCCATCCATCCATCCATCCATCCATCCATCCATTCAATGTAGATTCCTTGATGTATCAGGCACTGTTCTGGGCACTGCCCAGTATAATGAAAAAAGTCATGGCCTTTGATGTCAGCCAGGTCTGTGTTGGGCGACTAGCTCAGCCTATTAAATACAGGTATTTAAATCAATGAGCATTGGTTTTTCTCCTGTTTTGCCAAGGGATTAACTGAGATAATTGTGGATAACACAGTCCCGGGTACAAATTCATCATTCTTCCCACCCTCCCCTTGCCCTTGCTCTACAATTCAACTAAGATTGACTCTTGTTTCCCTCCTGGAGGTCCCAGCTGTTGCAGACAACCACCCTATCCAAAACACTCAATTTCAGAAAGACACTAAACTCCCTGAGCCAAAGGCCTCAAGCAAGTCTTTATCTGCAGAGCACTGTTATCTCCAGAATCTCAGCAGGGCGAGGTCTGCAGCCATGCTTGGTGGTGAATACTGTTTTTCCTTGAAAACAATGAACCACTGTAGATGGAGCAAACCACTACACAAATGAGCCAGTGGGAGATGAAAAGGTATCAACGTGCTTTACCAAGTAATGGTTCTAGACCTCTTTCCAAGGGAGAAAGGACTGGTCCAAAGAACTCATAAATCAAATCTTCAGGTCATCTCCATGAGACTGGAACTCATCATGTATGGTTCTTAAAGCCAGGGCTGTGAGAAGCCACTGCATGATATAAAGTCAAAAAGAACGAAATGGCAAACATAATGCCTAAGCAGCTGTGGCCCTTCCTGCACTGAGACTTGCAGGCAATGAGGACACACACTTATTCAGTCCAACTTATGTGTAGTTCTAGATGGAACACACAATGAACTATTAGATCTCCTGTTTAATGGAAAGGAGTCTGGCTGCTAACAGTCCAAGTACAGTTGGACTTATCCAGTTTAACGGACCTCATTCATTCATTGGACAAATATTTACAGAGCACCTACAATGCACCAGATGCTGATACAGATGCTGGGAAAACAACTATGAGTAAAATATGGGCCCTGAACTCTTGCATCTCACATTTTAGTGAAGAGGGATAGACAATAAGCAAATAAACAAGGAAGGAAAAGAAAAAAAAGGAAGGAAGGGCAGGAGAAAGGCAGGCAGTTTCTTCTTTGCATTTACCATCACCTAAAATTAAAAGCTGGGGTCATATGTTAGCCTGACTAGGTGACCTGAATGACAAGGAGCCACTATGCAAAGATCTGATAGCATATAAGTTACTGCCTTGTATTTCATAGAATCGTATACTTTTCTTATTGGAAAAGACCTTATCAAACCCAATACTCTCAGTTTATGAAACTGAAGCTCAGGAAAGTAACATGATGTCTTCAAACACACACTGAAAATGAACCAGGACTCTCCAAACAGGGACTGCCCTGTTTGTTTGTCAGAAGGTCTAAAGAGACACATGATAATTACCCAACAGATACAGATTGAGCCACTCTTCTTTTTTTTTCTTGTTTTTGAGCACTGTGATAGCTGCTCCCCAGAAATGTAACTTTCCACAGAGAAAGAAATACACAAACGAGGTAAGCAGAGCTCCATCCTGTGCTAACTGGGGGGCCTGCCCATATGGTTCAAAGTAGCAAGAAGGGATTCGCCCCAGGAGGCTGCTTGGAGGAGATGAAGTGAGAAGCACAGGACAATCCAAAGAGGGGAAACACACGGAAAAGGTGCAGGAAAAAAGATGCTGGGGAGGAGACGAGCTTAAGCAAACGAGCGAGTAGGTAGAAGAGGTGTGGGACCTCAAAAGCAAGACAGAGGATTTAGGAGAGAAGGAGTTTCGAGGGATATAAATACAGAACCAGGATCACCCCACACGATAGGCTGGCCTGTCATTCTCAACCCCCTGCACAAGCCCCCAGGTCTCCGCATAATTTCTCGGTGGCTTTAGGGTGACAGTTCTAGATGGCTCAGAAAACCTGAACAACTCGGTACCTACCACCTCCTGGCTTGCAGAGACTGACGTTTGAGGCAACCCCAGTTCATCTTGCTTCTTTTTCCTCCTCCCTTCACCTGTCCTTCACAACAGATAATCTGCACACACCAGCTCAAAGCAACCGTCATCTATCCCGTCCTTTGCTCACCATTAAATGGGCAACTGCTACGTGCCTGTCGAAGATCTCATTTAACCCTCACAATAAACCCATGAGGTACATACTACTAACTGTAATCTTTAATTACCAAACTGAGTTTCAGACAGGTTAATAATTTGCCTGAGAGAGGCGCCTGGCTGGCTCAGTCAGCGAGAGCACGTGACTCTTGATCTCAGAGTGGTGAGTCCTGGCCCCACGTTGGGCGTTGGGTGGCCATAGAGATCACTAAAGCAAACAAACAAGCAAACAAGCAAACTTTAAAAAAATAATTCACAAAGCTGGAAGATAATGGAGCCTAAGTCTTTTTTCAAATGTTAATTTATCCTGAGAAAGAGAGAGAGAACGAGCAGGAGGGGGACAGAGAGAGAGGGAGAGGGAAATTCCCAAGCAGGCTCCACGCCATCAGCACAGAGCCCGATGCAGGGCTTGATCTCACAAACTGTGAGATCGTGACCTGAGCCAAAATCAAGAGTCAGGTACTAGGGGCGCCTGGGTGGCTTAGTCGGTGAAGCGTCCGACTTTCGCTTACATCATAATCTCGCGGTTCGTGGGTTCGAGCCCTGCATTGGGCTCTGTGCTGACTGCCAGCTCAGAGCCTGGAGCCTGTTTCAGAGTCTGTGACTCCCTCTCTCTCTGACCTTCCCCTGCTCACGCTGTCTCTCTCTCTCTCCTAGAAATAAATAAAAAACATTAAAAAATTAAAAAAAAAAAAAAGAGTCAGATACTAAACCAACTGAGCCACCCAGGTACCCCAATAATGGAGCTGATTTTAATCTTAACACCAAAACCCAAGTACTTTCCAATTTTTACTATTAAAGCATTCAAGTACAAAACTGTATAAAAAGAAAAGCAAACTTTGCCTCCTTCCTACGTTAGCCTTAGCCAGACCTAGCTGTTTGGACACTGGAGGTATTTTGGCTCTCTCTGGAATTCTTTTTAGTCTTTGGCCAAATTTCCTAGATGCAGTTCAACTATGAGCAATTGGCACCGGCATCTAATCTTGGAAACTACTACTTAATCCTTAATCCAGGAAATGCAAAACTTACTAGGTCTTTGAACCTTCCTAGATGGCATAGTACCATCACCTTTTTGAGATTTAAATAAAAGAAAAATTCGTTACAAGTGGAAGTAGTCCAACAGGGATCAGGCATGAGCAGGTTCAGAGAGCACACGTAAGGCTGCACAGGCTAGTGGCACAAACCCGCCTACCCTCCAGGATGATCCTCCAGCTCCTTGCCTACAGCTGCATGAGGGAGTCTCAGGGCCAGGAGACAGCTGAGCAGCTGCACTACAGCCCATGCAGGGCAGCCTAGAAGACAGCAATCTTCCCAGGAGACAAAGCCGCCAGTGATGCACCCATCTTCCACTTGGTGTAGAAGGTAAATGATTGGAAGTTAAATATACATTAACTCAAGGACAATGGCCTGGCCAGTTAGTTAGTCAGGAGCCTGGAAGGGGATAATTTGGGAGCCTGGGGAGAAGGAGGTTTGAGAAGGGGCATTTGGATGACCTATGGGAGAGGGCATGAACACTGAAGATCTTTGTAGGACATGTTAATTCCCACCAGAGAGCACCTCTGATGGAAGAGATTAAACACCAAGTTGACAGTGAATTGGCGTATCTTTGTCATCAGCCATCCCCGTGTGGGGACAATGCATGAATAAACATAGCAGCCATGATTGCAGGGATAAAGCCTAAGAATGAGTCCAATAGTACAGGCTCTCAATTGCCAAGGGCCAGCACCAAATATTACCAAATAGCCAACATCTGACATCATCCCTCGAAGAGATCAACCAGTCACTTGGTGGTTAAGTCAACTACATTGGACCTCTTCCATCCTGGAAAAGGCCACAATTCACCTCGACTAGGAAAGGTACCTATTCCAGGCATGTGTTTGCCTTTCCTGTGTACAGCCCTGAACAGTATCACTATCCAAAGACTTATAAGAGTGCCACCACCATGAAATTCCATGGAAACACTATCTCAGACCACGTGACCCATTTTGCAGCAGAGGCACTGTGGCAGGGGGCATATGACTGTGAAAACCACCCGTCTTTTCACATACCGTAGTACTGAGAAGGCTCTAGACTGAAAGAACAGCGGAGTGGTTTCTTAATGACATCGCTGAGTGACCATCTTAAGAGATGATACTCTATGAGGCTGGCTCACTATCCTCCAGAACTCAATATATCCTCTAAATCACCCGGACTTAGTTCTGTGTCCCCATTAGGTAGAATACATATGCCCAAGAACTCAAAGGTAAAACTATTTATCACCCCTGCCACCTGTAATCCACTTGGGGTATTTATGCTCGTTATCCATGAAAGTTTAGGTTCTGTGCATCTAAAGGCCCTAATTCCCAAAGGCGAATACCTCTACTTGGGGAGGCAGTAAGGGTCCCTTTGAACTTCATGCTATAGCTGCCACCCAATTACTCCAGGATCTTCATGCCAGGAGGCCTGCAGGCTAGCAAAGGAGTCAACCATACTGGCAAGGGTAATTACCCCTCTGGTCCACATGAGGAGCTTCTCTTAAGCTACATAGTGAAAGCAGGGAAGAACGTGTTTGGCAATCAGGTGGTCCACTGCAGAGTCTCTGGATGCTCCCATGCTTATCATTTAATGGTATATGGATAAGAACATGAGCCCTGGCTTGAGAGGGGCACAGCAACCGGGGCTCAGGATTCTCTGGGAGGTCAGCCACCTAGACCAGCAGACGAGCTAGCAACGCAGAGAGGTCTCTAGAATGAATAGTAAAGAAGCGTAAGTTACAGCCTTGAGATAACTATAGAATCAAGAGCTGAATTATTTCCTACTAAACCTTCATTTCTAAGTTCCAAGGAAATAAGACCAACCAAAATGCAATAGATGTTCTCAGATAGGGTGAGTTTGTTATAGAAAAGAAGTGGATTTAAGCAGTGCAGGGGATGGACTGTAGAGCACCCTAAGGTGTTCCACCCAGTGGCCCTCTTCAGGACTGATACCCTCAGGTCCCAGCTGCTGCGGGTCCTGTGTGCTGGCAACTCCCAGATGAGTTCCTCACTGGGAATCGCCCTCAGGTACAGGGATGTGCCTAAGCCAGGATGATGGTCCCTGCTAGGGGACTAGCTATGGCCAATGGCTGGCTGATGAAGGGATACAGAGGTCTGGTCCCAATGCCTCAACATGGGACAACTCTGAAGGGCCACCCCAGCTCCAAAGCTCCCTGTAGAATCAGCTGAGACCCCTGTTGCCACAGAACGACAGGTCAGTTCCTCCCTGAGCCCAATCCTGTCTTCCCCAAACCATGTAAATGTTTATTCGCAATAAACGTTCTGCATGAAACTCTGGCTCAAAGTTTATTTCCAAGTGCTCTATCTAGGATACACATCACCCATACTCATCGCCACACGGCCTAAAAGAAAAAAACAAAAAACTGTTGCAAAGTATCCTTCTTCCAACACAAAATGTTGGACTACAGATATAAACAGAGATCAAAACAGAATGGGTTAAAAGACAGTACATTAAAAATGTTTAACGTCCAAAAGTTCACATGAGAAAGGGTTAAGAAGACGAAGTCAATACAGTCAAATAACCTAGGGAAGTCATTTACTCTAATATTTTATAATATCTGGAACATAGTAAACACTCCATGTATAGCTAGTATCAAATGAAGAGATGCTTAAAACTATTCTGAAACTGTAACGTGCTGCAAAAACACCAGCAGCTATGATTACAACGTTATATATCTAATACGTAATATTTCACATCTTCCCAGAGGTTTAGCCTTAGCTCCTTTACAGAAACAGGGTCCTTCTTTTTCATTTCACTTAACTTCAAAACAACCAGCACAGTGTTCGTCAATTGGGACTCAACATCTTTCCCCTGGCAAGACCGTAATCAGTGAGTAAAACCATACTTTGGCACTCTGTGAACAGGAGCAAGCACAAAGGCTTCAGTAATACTCTATTTAAGAGAGGTTTTTGTTTTGGTTTGTTTTGTTTGCAATAGACGGTAAAAGACAAGGGGAAACTACATTTCCCCAAACCACCGGAAATGCCATCCAATAATTTTAACTGCATTTCTATCTGTCTGAATGTATTCCAATCAAGTCACTTCTAATCATCTCTTATTTCAGGGCGCTGGTGTGTGTGCACCCATTTATCTTTATATTTTATTAAATGAGGAATCAAGGATTACGTCTATCCTGTGCTCAAAATTTTTAATGGAACCAAAATCCTCCGAGGATTATCTTAAATCCGGGTAATATTCTTAAGTGGGACCTGAATGTCGCCAAATAGCTGCATGGTTAGAAACCTGTCTATCTGTCTCCTTAAAGTGGTTCCATGAATTTGGCTCCCTGGGTCACTGAGCCACTTCAATGCTGGCATACATATTATGAGGAAACACGATGACTAAGTCACAAACACTCAAACAAATGCCAGATCAGAATGATTTGGAAAAACTCCATCAATCCAATCCATCCCATTTAACCTCTTCTTTATTTAAAAAATGTTTTTAATGTTGATTTATTTTTGGGAGAGAGACAGAGACAGAGCATGAGTGAGGGAGGAGCAGAGAGGGAAGGAGACACAGAATCTGAAGCAGGCTCCCAGCTCCGAGCTGTCAGCATAGGACCCCATGGGGGGCTCGAACCCACGAACCGCAGATCATGACCTGAACTGAAGTTGGACACTTAAGTGACTGAGCAGCCAGGTGTCCCTAATCTCCTCTTTAACCGGCCCTAAATCCTGTATTCCCCTTTCCTGTAAGTGAAACCTTTTCCTTCATCTCCTTCTCTTTATCTATGTTAGTACCCCCAGTGCATTACTCAGTCAACTTTCTTTTCTAGAGCCATCTCAGATCTCACTCCTCACCTAGACCTTCCGAGTATGCCTTAATTTCCAGAACCCAGCCTCCTTTGCGAAACTTGGAATTTCCCCCATGCAAATGGCTGCTTCCGAGGCCATGCCAGGAACACACTGGTTCCTCTCCACAGGACTAAGTGCAAGGCATAAGTCGCTACTTGCTATCATGTAAAAACAGTTATAATAATTAACAAGGACACTGAGTTGCATTATTTCAAGGACAGGACACAAAAAGAACATACTGTAAAATTTTTAAAACTCATGTCTATTATAATTTTGTAATGCTTATTTTTTTTTTAATGTTTTATTTATTTTTAGGAGAGAGAGAGAGACAGCGTGAGCAGGGGAGGGTCAGAGAGAGAGGGAGTCACAGGCTGAAACAGGCTCCAGGCTCTGAGCTGGCAGTCAGCACAGAGCCCGACGCGGGGCTCGAACCCACGAACTGCGAGATCATGACCTAAGCGAAAGTCGGACGCTTAACCGACTAAGCCACCCAGGCGCCCCTGTAATGCTTATTTTTGAGAGAGAGAGAGAGAGAGCAAGAGAAGGCAGAGAGGGAGACACAGAATCTGAAATAGGCTCCAGGCTTTGAGCTGCCTACACAGATCCCCACACGGGGCTCAAACCCACAAGCCATGAGATCATGACCTGAGCCAAAGTCAGATGCTCAACCGACTGAGCCACCCAGGCATCCCTGGTTTCGACTGTAAAACATTTCTTCACGTTAATTACCTACGTTGGCATCACACTGTAAGACTCACTCACACCTGACTAAGTTAGGACACTGATTCCCACCACGGCAGCCACGTCTCACATCGGCTGTGGTAGAGGACCTGAAAGCATCCTTGCTGTGTCCCATCTCCTTACCTGCTGCTCTGTACCAGAACAACACAACGGAAGCATTAGTGCTGAGGTCTCGACGGTAGATTTCATGTGTCTCTTCAACAGACTGCTTTTTTCACGAGGTCTTCAGTGGTTGCACCTAGAGAAATGAAAAGAGATGAAAATTTCAAATGCCACAGCAAGCCAAGGAAAGAGTCACTTTTCAGCAAAAAGTTCAGAAACCATCAGTCCTTCAGGTCATATACCATGTAGACTGTCAGTTTTCTGTCAAGCATATTCTGTGTTAATTAAAAAATGCCTGTATGCTGGTCAAATTAATGAGTAGATCAAAGAAGAGGAGAGAGAGAAAGTGAGAGACAGATGCTCAGGAAGCAGGAGGTCTATTTCTAGTCCTGTCTCTGACCAATAAGCTATGTGGTCTTGGACAAGTGATTTAGGCACATCTTCCTTCCTAATGCAGAAAACTAGAAAGAAGTATAATCCCCTATTTTATAGATGAAAAGAAACACTTAGGGTAAGTGACTTAATATATCAGAAAGTCAGTAAAAGAGGCAGGGCTGCAACTTCGGACTCTAGGCTCAAGTCTCCACCTAGTCTTCTGATCGAAAACCCTATGAAATACATTGGGTATTATAGTCCTATTTGACAAAAAGACCAAAGTGAGACATGAAGAAGTCATGTGGTTCAGTCATGGCAAAAGTTTGACTAGAAACCAGGCATGCTAATGTCTAAAGCCAGAGTCTGTCTACTGTATCAAGCCAAAGGGCTCTAACTTGATCTCTGGTTTTTCTTTTTGAAAATATAAATATAAATGTGCCCCAAATAGGTATATTTGGGTGTAGCATATGTCCTAGAAGGCCCAATCTGAATCCTATTTTGTTGGTTTCTTCTTTTATTACTTGAATCCTTCCCCATTTATTTGATCTTTATAATTTCCTATTATGTTTCTACTATCTTAAGATGGATGTTTAAATCACTTATTTTCAGTCCTTCTTCTCTGAGATTTGCATTTAACGATATAAATTTATCTCTAAGCATAATTTTAGTTGCAGCCACCAAGTTTTGCTAAATCATATTTCCATTGACTGTTGATTCAAAATATTTTGTGATTTCTTCTTTGATCCAAAGTAATTTAAAAGCACACTGCTTAAATCCAAAACTTTGAAGAATTTTCTAGTAATATTTTTTAATGTTTATTTTTGGGAGAAAGAGAGCATGCAAATGGGGAAGGAACAGAGAGAGAGGGAGAGGGAGAATCTCTCTGTAAGCACAGAGCCTGAAGTGAGGCTCAAACTCAGAAACCATGAGATCATAACCTGAGCCAAAATCAGAGTCAGACGCTTAACCAACTGAGCCACCCAGGCACCCCTCTACTTATCTTTATAATTGATTTCAGGCTTAGATCTTCTGTGGTCAGAGAAGTTGCTCGAAATGAATAAAATGTTGATATCTGTTGAGATTTGATTTAAGTCCCAGCATACAATTAATTTTGGTATATGTTCTGTGTGTACTTGAAAATTGCATGCATTCTTATTATTGAATGCTGGGTTCTATATATGTCAATTAAGTGGAGTTTGAGTATCATGTTGTTTAGATCTTCTGTAGGCTTTCTGATTTTTTTGTCTATACTATGTTATCAACAGAGACATGTTAAAGTTTCCCAATATTGTTTTATGTTTCTACTGGATTGACCCATTTGTCTTCATAAAATCTTATTTATCTAAACTGTAATATTTCTTCCCAAAAGTCTAGTTTGTTGAATACTGCTTATATATTTTCCATTATTTTTCTTCCAATCTTCCTATATTTATGTTTAAGGTATATCTACGAGGAGCATTTAATAAGGTTATATTTTTATCCAGTCTCATAATGGCTGTCTTTTAGCTAAAGTATTAACTCCATTTACATCTAAAGCAATTACTGATGTTACTTATATCATCCATCTCATTATCTGTTTACTATTTGTTCCACCTGTTTTATGTTTCTTTTTCCCTCCTTCTTTCTTTAATTTTAAAGAAGTATTTGCCATTCCTCCACTTTCTTTTTTCTATTTGGACCCTTAATGGATTGGGTGTGGCCTACATATACTGAGGAGGACTATCTACTTTATTCACTTCAGCAATTCAAATTCCAATTTCTTGTAGAAACACTCTCACAGGCACAATCAGAAATAATGCTTTACAAACTATCTGGGCATCCCCTAGTCCAGTAAAGTTGACATATATACTGACATATATAACTAAGCATCACAATGACCATGTGATGTTTATTCCAGAGATGAAAGCCAAGTTCAGTATTAGAAATTCAATGTAACCCACTGTATTAACAAACAAAAGAAAAATTACATGATCATATCAATCATACATGAAAATCATTTGCCAAAATTCAACACCCATTCATGATAAAACTCTTATAAAAATAAGAATATAGGGGAACTTCCTCAACTTTATAAACAGCATCTACATGTAATGTTATACTAAATGATTAAAGGTTAAATGTGTTCCCCTCCAAGTTTAGGAACAAGGCAAGAACGTCCATTCTCATCATTCTTGTTTGACACAGTACTAGAAGTTCTAGCCAGTGCCATAAAGCAAGAAAAGAAGTAAAACTTCTATAGATCATAAAGGAAGCCACATAGATCATAAAGGAAGCCATAAAATTTTCCTTATTTGCAAATGACAATGAATGTCTACATAGAAAATCCCAAGGACTCTCCCCATTTAAAGAAAATAACTAATAAGTAAGCTCAACAAGGTTTCAGGAGACAAAATAAACACAAACAAAAAACCATATACCTGTAAATAACAATGAACACATGGATACCAAAACTAAAAATACAATTCCATTTATAATGACCCACCAAAATGAAAATCTTAGGGAAAATATAACAAAATGTGAATAGAACTTGTATGTAGAAAACTACACATCAAGATGAAAGAAATCAAATAAAATATAAATAAATTGAGTGACATACTATGTTCATGGATTAGAAAACACAACATAGTAAAGATTTAAATTATGCCTGAATTTATTTTTTAAATTATTCCTGAGTTTATATACAAGTTTAACACAATTCCTATCAAAATTCCAGCAAGATGTTTTGTAGATATAGACAAGATTATCCTAAAATATATATGAAAAAGCAAAAGAACTAAAATAGCTTCAAATTTATTAAAGTAAGACGAAGGGGAAAGATTTAGCCTACTTGATTTCAAGACTTACTATATAGCTACATGAATCAAGACTACATGATATTAGTGGAAAGACAGACAAATAAATCAATGGGATAGAAGAATGAACTCAGAAGTAGATTCATATATTTACACCCAGCTGATTTTTGACAAAGGTGCAAACATAATCCAAAGGAGGAAGACAGCATTTTCAATGAATGGAGTTGAAGCAACGGGACATTCACAGGCAAAAAAGAAAAAGAACTTTGTACTAAAATTCACACTTTATAGGGGTGCCTAGGTGGTTCAGTCACCTGGACTCTAGATTTCAGCTCAGGTCATGATCTCATGGTTGGTGGGTTCTAGACTCACAGTGGGGTCTGTGCTGACAGTGCAGAGCCTGCTTGGGATTCTCTCTCCCCCTCTCTCTTGGCCCCTCCCCAGTTCTCCCTCTCTCTCTCTCTTTCAAAGTAAATAAACTTTTAAAAAATAAAATAAAATAAAATTCACACCCTATGCAAAAATTAACTCAAAATGCATCATGAACTTAAATCTTAAATATAAAAGTATAATTTGTTTAATGTGAGAAAATATATGTAAGGCTAAACAAGGTATTATTAGCCTTGAGACAAAAAGCATGGCCCAAAAAAGGAAAAAGTAATACACTGGATTCATCAAAATTAGTGTTTGCTCTGTGAAAGGTCCTATTTAAGAAAGTGAAAAGACCAGCTATAGACTGAGAGAAAATATTCACAACCTGTCTGGTAAAGAACTAATATCGGGAATATAAAAAGAACTCTCAAAACTCAATAATAAAATAGAAACAATCCAATTAGAAAATGAGCAAAGGACAGGGGAGGGGCCAAGATGGTGGAACAGCATGGAAGGTTTTTTTTGCATCTCTCGTCCCTGAAATGCAACCAGATCAACACTAAACCATCTTGCACACCTGGAAAGCTAATCTGAGGATTAACACAACAATCTGCACAACCTGAACCACAGAACTCAGCACGTACACAGCACAGAGAGGTGAACTGGGGGAGAAAGAGGCCGCAGAGGGAAGGGAGCTGCTTTTGCTGTGGAGAGAGGGCAGAGAGAGGACAGAGAGGCAGGGAGAGTATGGGAAAGCATCTCCCCACGCCCGCCCAAAAGCAGGTGAAGAGAAAAGGAAGAGTACACAAGGCACTGAACAAATAGGAGAAAGGAGAAAGGAGAGGGTTTAAATTCCATTAAGACTCTATAAACAGGAGGAGCACAGAGTCTGAAACTCCGCAGGTCCATACCCGGTGGTGCTCTGGTAGGAAGGACGAATGCCCGGGAGCAGAGTGAGGCCCGGGAGGGTGAGGGGTTCTCGGGCCACACAAGGAGAGGCAGTTCCCTTGCTAGGAAGTCGTTTGGTAGAGGCTGTGTGGCCTCCCCACAGGGAAAGGTCCCAGAAGAGCCCAGGGAACAACCACACTCGCTGGTGTTGGAACAAGGACGTTAAGAGTGAAGCCTGGTGCTAGATGTGTGTTACAGTTTTCCGTAATCCCTGAATCGCTGCTGCTACACAATCGTGTGAACTTTTTCTGGGGTGAGCTGGCACATAGCCACAGTCTCTGGGCATCAGCAGCATCGCAGTTCTGCAAACATTCCTGCAGGTGCACGGATATCAGGCCATTATTCGGTGAGACCCTCCCCCAGCGGGTCAGAATGGGTCAAAGCTGCAGGCCCTCAGAAGTAAGGGGTTGGGAAACACAGCTGCATCTGAGGTAAAACTCAGGAGGGAGGGCCCTCCTAGCAGTCTGACGGCTTGGTCACAGACAGTGTAAAAGTGTGGAGTGGACAGAAGCCGAAGACAAAGGAAGGGTGTGCAGTTGTGGTCAGGAGAACACAGAGTTCTGACACTGGAGACTGGGTAGCTGGGTGATGCCATTTTCACCCCACCAGCATGCTTACATGCGCCACAACAATCCACCCCAGTAAGCTAAGCAGCGCCATCTAGTGGAGAATGGAGCCATTACACTAAGCCCCGCCCAACTGGGCCAACCGTGCTCTTGAGGAAAACCACAAATCCCTCCACCTGCTTAGTTTACGAACTATAAAGTGCTTCAAAGTTTGACTTCTAGGGGAAACCGATGTAATTTCAATTGTACTTCAGTCTGTTCACTGGTCCATCTATTCAATTTTTTTCTTTTTCTTTTCTTATTCTTGAATACAGAAAGAGAAAAAAATTATTTTATTTCTATTTTTATTAAAAATTGAAAGTAAGGGGATGTAGAACCATCTATCATGCTAATGGTGGCCAAAAGAAAGCCAGAGTAGCCATACTTATCAGACAATCTAGACTTTAAAATGGGGGCACCTGGGTGGCTCAGTCAGTTAAGCATCCGACTTCAGCTCAGATCATGATCTCACAGTCCGTGGGCTCGAGCCCCGCGTTGGGCTCTGTGCTGACAGCTCAGAGCCTGGAGCCTGCTTCAGATCCTGTGTCTCCCTCTCTCTGCCCCTCCCCTGCTCGCTCTCTGTCTCTGTCTCTCAAAATAAAGACATAAAAAGATTTTTTTAAATAAAGACTGTAACAAGAGATGAAGAAGGGTATTATATCATAATTAAGGGGTCGATGCATCAAGAAGACCTAACAATTGTAAACATTTATGCTGCATATATATAAAGCACCAAATACATAAATTAATCACAAACATAAAGAAACTTATTGATAATAATACCATAGTAGTAGAAGACTTCAACACCCCAATTATAGTAATGGGCAGATCATCTAAACATAAAATCAATAAGGCAACAATAGCTTTGAATGACACACTGGACCAGATGGACTTAACAGATATATTCAGAACATTTCATCCTAAAGCAGCAGAATACACAGTCTTCTCCAGTGAACATGGAATGTTCTCCAAAATAGATCACACACTGGGACAGAAATCAGCCCTCAACAAGTACAAAAAGATCGAGACCATACCATGCATATTTTCAGACCACAACACTATGAAACTCGAAATCAACCACAAGAAAAAATGTGGAAAGTTAACAAATACTTGGAAACTGAAGACCATCCTACTAAAGAATGAATGGGCTAACCAAGAAGTTAAAGAAGAAATTAAAAAGTACATGGAAATCAATGAAAATTAAACACCACAATCCAAAACCTCTGGGACACAGCAAAGGAGGTCATAAGAGGGAAGTATATAGCAATGCAGGCCTTCCTAAAGAAGCGAAAAAGGTCTCAGTTATACAACCTAATCTTACACCTTCGAGAGCTGGAAAAAGAATAGCAATTAAAACCCCAAACCAACAGAAGACAGGAAATAATAAAGATTAGAGCAGAAATCAATGCTATTGAAATAAACAAACAAAAAAGGATAATGGATCAATTAAACCAGAAGTTGGTTCTTTGAAAGAATTTAAAAACCTGATAAACCCCTAGCCAGTTTGATCGAAAAGAAAAAGGAAAGGACCTATTATGCCCGAATCGCGAGTCCCCAGAGACCTCCAAGGAGCCGGCACCAATGCAAGAACAAAAGGGTCTTTATTACAAGCTCGAGCAGGGGCTCACCCGTCTCCCAGCGCAGCGGCAGCAAGGTGAAGCCCCGAACAGTGGCAAGCAGAGTTTTTAGGGGGGAAGGGCGGGGGTGTTACCGTGCACACGTTGTACATTTTGCATCATTACATAAGCACCAATCATAATTGTACAGCACCCATAGTAACAGCATAGTAACAGTTTTGACCGTTCAGTATCTGCAAGGCATCCGTTACATTTGGCGGGACCCAATCATGACCTTTGAGAGTCTTTTAAAATGACCAGTTATGAGGTGGGCTCAGAGAATCTACGTGGGGCTCCTGCAAGACTGGCAAGTTTGTACAAAGTAACTACCTGCAGTTCCCAGCCCTGACTCGTCTCCAAGACTACAGGAATGTCACACATTTCTTTTGATTGGCTGATCCGAGGGTGGCTTCAGCTGAGGCTTTTCCTGGAACTGGGACTACGTGCAGCCTGAGGTTGTTTCTAATGGGGGACTTAATTTCAGGCTCCTCAGACCCAAGTAAAAAGAATCAAGAATGAAAGAGGAGAGAGGTGCCTGGGTGGCTCAACTGGTTAAGTGTCTGTCTTCAGATCACAATTTCACGGTTTGTGAGTTTGAGCCCCATGTCTGGCTCTGTGCTGACAGCTCAGAGCCTGGAGCCTGCTTTAGATTCTGTGTCTCCCTCTCTCTCTGTCCCTCCCTGCTCATGCTCTGTCTCTCTCTGTCTCTGAAAAATAAATAAATGTTTAAAAAAATGGAAGAGAAGCGATCACAATCAACACAGCAGAGACACAAACAACAGTAAGAAAATATTATGAGCAATCATATGTCAATAAAATGGGCAATCTGGAAGAAATGGACAAATTCCTAGAAACATACAAAGTACGAAAACTGAAACAGGAATAAATAGAAAATTTGAACAGATCCATAACCAGTAAAGAAATCAAACTAGTCTGGGGCTCCTGGGTGGCTCAGTTGGTTAAGCATCCGACTTCAGCTCAGGTCGTGATCTCACTGTTCATGGGTTCGAGCCCCCTGTCGGGCTCTGTGCTGACAGCTCAGAGCCTGGAGCCTGCTTCAGATTCTGTGTCTCTCTCCCTCTCTCTCTCCCTCCCACTCTTTCTTTCTCTCTGTCTCTTGTCTCTCTGTCTCTGTCTCTCTCTCTCTCTCCCTCTCCCCCACTTGCACTCTATCTGTCTCTCTCAAAAATGAATAAATGTTTAAAAATTAAAACAAAAAGAAATCGAATTAGTAATCAAAAATCTCCCAAAAAAAACCCAAGAGTCCAGGGCCAGATGGCTTTCCAGGCGAATTCTACAAAACATTTAAAGAAGAGTTAACACCTATTCTCTTGAAGATATTCCAAAAAACAGAAACTTAAGGAAAACTTCCAAACTCCTTCTGTGAAGCCAGAATTACCTTGATTCGAAAACCAGACAAAGACCCCGCTAAAAAGGAGAACTACAGACCAATTTCCCTGATGAACATGGATGCAAAAATCCTCAACAAGATACTAGCCAACTGGATCCAACAATACATTAAAAAAACTATTTACCAGGGGTGCCTGAGTGGCTCAGTCGGTTAAGCGTCCAACTTCGGCTCAGGTCATGATCTCACCATTCGTGGGGTCGGGCCCTGCGTCAGGCTCTGTGCTGACAGCTAGCTCAGAGCCTGGAGCCTGTTTCAGATTCTGTGTTTTCCTCACGCTCTGACCCTCCCCTGCTCATGCTGTCTCTCTCTCTCTCTCACACACACACACACAAAAAAAAGATTCACCACAACCAAGTGTGATTTTTACCTGGGATGCAGGGCTGGTTTAATATCCACAAAACAATCAATGTGATACATGACATCAATAAAAGAAGGGACAAGACCCACATGATCCTCTCAATAGATGCAGAGAAAGCATTTGATAAAATACAGCATTGTTTCCTGATTTTAAAAAAACCCTCAAAAAAGTAGAGATATAAGGACGATACCTCAAGATCATAAAAGCCATATATGAAAGACCCACTGCTTATATCCTCAATAGGGAAAAACTGAGAGCTTTCTCCCTAACGTCAGGAAAAAGACAGGGATGTCCACTCTTGGCACTATTTTCAAGATAGTATTGGAAGTCTTAGCCTCAGCAATCAGACAACACAAAGGCATCCAAATTGGCCAGGAGGAGGTAAAACTTTCACTTTTTGCAGATGACATGATACTCTATGTGGAAAACCCAAATATGCTACCAAAAAACTGCTAGAACCAATCCATGAATTCAGCAAACTTGCAGGATATAAAATCAATGCACAGAAATCAGTTGCATTCCTATACACCAATAATGAAGCAACAGAAAGAGGAATCAAGGAATCAATCCTATTTACAATCGCACCAAAAACCATAAAATACCTAAGAATAAATCTAACCAAATAGGTGAAAATTCTATACGCTGGAAACTATAGAAAGCTAATGAAAGAAATTGAAGACAACACAAAAAAAACTAGAAAAATATTCCATGCTCCTGGACAGGAAGAACAAATATTGTTAAAACATCAATACTACCCAAAGCAATCTACATATTCAATGCAATCTCTATCAAATAACACCAGCATTCTTCACAGAGCTAGAACAAACAATCCTAAAATTTGTATGGAACCAGAAAAGACTCCAAATAGCCAAAGCAATCTTGAAAAAGAAAACCAAAGATGGAGGCATCACAATTCCAGACTTCAAACTGTATTACAAAGCTGTACTCATCAAGACAGTATGGCACTGGTACAAAAAAGGACCCTCAGATCAATGGGACAGAATAGAGAATCCAGAAATGGACCCACAAACGTATGGCCAACTAATCTTTGACAAAGCAAGAAAGAATATCCAATGGAACAAAGACAGTCTCTTCAGCAAGTAATGCTGAGAAAACTGGACAGCGACATGCAGAAAAATGAACCTGGACAACTTTCTTACACCATACACAAAAATAAACTCAAAATGGATGAAAGACCTAAATGTAGGACAGGAAGCCATCAAAATTCTCGAGGCAAAATCCTCTTTGACCTTGGCTGCAGCAACTTCTTACTCAACATGTCTCTGGAGGCAAGGGAAACAAAAGCCAAAATGAACTATTGGGACCTCATCATAATAAAAATCTTCTGCACTGCAAAGGAAACAATCAGCAAAACTAAATGGCAGCCAACGGAATGGGAGAAGATATTTGCAAACAATATATCAGATAAAGGGTTAGTATCCAAAATCTTTAAAGAACTTACCAAACTCAACACCCAAAATACAAACAATCCAGTGAATAAATGGGCAAAAGACATGAATAGACACTTCTCCAAAGAAGACATCCAGAGGGCCAACCGACACATGAAAAAATGCTCAACATCATTCATTATCAGGGAAATACAAATCAAAACCACAATGAGATACCACCTCACACCTGTCAGAATGGCTAACATTAACAATTCAGGCAACAACAGATATTAGTGAGGATGGAGAGAAAGAGGATCTCTTTTGCACTGCCGATGGGAATGCAAACTGGTGCAGCCACTCTGGAAAACAGTATGGAGATTCCTCAAAAAATTAAAAACAGAACCACCCTATGACCGAGCAATTGCACTACTAAGTATTTATCCAAGGAATACTGGTGTGCTGTTTGAAAGGGGCATACACACTCCAATGTTCATAGCAGCACTATCAACAATAGCCAAAGTATGGAAAGAGACCAAATGTCCATCAATGGATGAATGGATGTCCCAGTAACAGGTCCACCAACCACAGACCCAACTACAGACTCAGAAGCAGCCCTATAAGTTGCCTGCAGTGCTTCTAGACTATGATCTGGGGCAGTCCCATGCATCCATGGTCCTGTTAGGAGAAGATCTTTACCCTCAGAAACCAGTCTGTAAAGATGCGAAGAGGTGACTACTTCTTTAAATGCACAGACACCAACACAAGGCTACAAGGATCATAAAGAATCAGGTAAACATGAAACCATCAAAAGAAACTAATAAACCAGTAACTGACCCTAAAGAAATAGAGATCCATGAACTGTTTAACAAATTCAAAATAATCATCCTTAAAAAGCTCAGTGGGCTATAAGAAGACAGAGATAGAGAGCAAAACAAATCAGGAAAACAATATATGAAGAAAATGAGAAATTGAAAAAAGAGAAACCATAGAAAAGAAGCAAACCAAAATCCTGGAGCTAAAGTACGCAATGACTCAACAGAGAACTTCAATAGCAGATTCAACCAAGCAGAAGAAAGAACAGTGAACTCAAATCCTGGTTATTTGAAACTATCCCATAAGAGGAACCAAAATAAGAAGGAGAGGGAGAAGAAGAAGGAGGGGGAGAAGGAGAAGAAGGAGGAAAAGGAGAAGAAGGAGGAAAAGGAGAAGAAGGAGAAGGAGGAGAAGGAAGAAGTCCTATGGTACTTACAGTAAACTATCAAATGAATCAATATATGCATTATGGAATTCCCAGAAGAGGTAGAGAAAGAGGCAGAACAATTATTTAAAGAAGTAATGACTAAAATCTTCCCAAATCTACAGAAGGAAAAGGACATCCAGATAAATAAAGCTCAAAAATTCCCAAATAGGTTGAACCCAAAGAGAGCAACACTGTAACCTGTCAATCAACACATTGTAAACTGTCAAAAGTCAAAGAAAAAGAGAATTTGACAGCCACAAGAAAAAAGCAACTTGTCATGTACAAGGGAAACTCTCCCCACCCCATAAAGCAGATTGCTCAGCAGAAATATTGCAAACCAGGAGAGAATGGGATGATATATTCAAGGTACAGAAAGAAGAAAAAAAACTGCCAACCAAGAATACCCAGGAAAATTGTGCTCTAAGAATGTAGGAGACAAACAACAACTAAAGGGGTTCATCTCCACTAGATGTGGCTTACAGGAAGGGCTAAGAGAATTCTTCATGTTGAATAAAAAGATGTTAAACAATAAGATGAAAGCATATGAAAGTAAAAATTTCAATGCTAAAGGTAAACATAAAGACAAAGAGAATATTCCACTACTGTAATAATGGCATGTAAATCACTTTTAACACTAGTTATATGAATTAAAAGGTAGATATAGTAAAAATATGACAACAGAAATCTGTCAATTCAACACAATATAGAAAAAAGTAAAATCTAATATCAATGACATAAAGTGTGAATGTGTTGGAGAATAAAGTATAGAGTGTTTGTATATGATTGAAGGTGCTACCAGCTTAAAACAGACTGCTTTAACATAAAATGGTCAATATGAAACCCATGATAACCACCAAAAAAAAAGTACATTAGATATACAAAAGATATGAAAAAAGGTATCAAGGCATGTCACCAGAAAAATCATCAAACCATAAAGACAACTACAAAATAAATAACAAAAGAGCAATACTAGGTCTTTACCTATCAATAATTACCTTAAATGTAAATGGACTAAACTCCCCAATCAAAAGACATAGAGTGGCTGAATGGATAAAATCTGAGACCCAACTATGTGCTATCTACAAGAGACTCACTGTAGATTTAAGGATATACATAAGCTGAGAGTGAAAGAGTAGAGAAAGATATTCCATGCAAATTGTAATGAAAAGACAGCAGGGTGTTTATACTTATATCAAACAAAATAGACTTTACGTTAAAAATTGTCATGAGTGACAAAAGCCATATGTAATAATAAAAGGGTGAATTCCACAGGAAGGCAATTATATGATAACATAAAGGCAATTAAATAATGATAAAAGGATCAATTTAATGGGAAGGTATAACAATTATAAATATATTTACATGATACCACCTAAATATATGAAGCAAACATTGGCATATCTAGACAGAGAAATGCACAGCAATACAATAATAGGAGAATTCTATACCACTCACTCTCTATAACAGATAGATTATTCAGACATAAAATCAATGAAAACACTGTAGATCAAATATACTTAACAGACATATAAAGAACATTCACCCCACAGCAGCAGAATATTTGTTCATGTGCATATGGAACATTCTTTAGGATAGAACAAAGGCTAGATCACAAAATAAGTCTTAACAAATTTAAGAAAATGGAGGAAATTCAAAGTATATTTTCTAATCACAATGCACTGAAACCAGACGTCAACAATAGAAAGAAAATAGGAAAATTCACAAACACATGAAAATTAACCAATACACTCAAATAAGTACTGGATCTAAGAAGAAATTAAAAAGGATATTATAAAATATCTCAAATGAAAATGAAACACAACATACCAAAACTTCTATGATGCAGCAAAAGCAGTATTAAAAGGGAAGTTCATAGCAATAAACACCTATACTGAAAAAGAAGCAAGATTTCAAATAAACAACCTATGTTTACACCTCAAGGAACTAGAGAAAGAGGAACAATCTAAACCCAAAATTGGCAGAAAGAAGGGAATAATAAATATTAAAGCAGAAATAAATGAAATAGAGAATAGAAAAATATCTTTTAATTGATGAAACTATGAGTTGGCTTTTTGAAAACAACTAAAAAAAGGAAGAGAAGACTCAAAATCAGAAATGAAAGAGGAGACATTGTAACTGATATTATTGAAATAAAAAGTTCCCAACTGGCTATTATGAACAAATATATGCCAACAAATTGGACGATCTAGAGGAAGGACGATCTAGAAAAATTCCTAGACACATACAACCTACCAAGTCTGAATCAAGAAAAAACAGAAAATCTGAACATACCAAAAACAAATGAAGAGATTTAAAAAGCAATCAGAAACATTCCAACAGAGAAAAGCCCAGGACTAGATGATTTAATGGGTGAATTCTACCAAACATTTAAAGAATTAATACCAATCCTTCTTAAAGTCTTCCAAAATTAGAAGAAACACTTCCAAATTCATTCTATGAGGACAGCTTCAAACTGACACCAAAGCCAGAAAAGCACAAAAAAACTATAGACCAATATTCCTGAAAAACATTGATGAAAAAATTCTCAACAAAATACTAACAAACTGAATATAACAGCATACTGAAAGAATTACACACCATGACCAAGTAGAATTTATCCCTGGGACTCAAGGATGGTTCAACACATGCAAATCAATCAATGTGATACACCACACTAACAAAATGAAGGCTAAAAACCACACACAATCATTGCAATAGATGCAAAGAAAGCATCTGACAATATACAACACCTTTTCATGATAAAAACTCTTGACAAGTTAGGCATAGAAGGAGCTTACCTCAGTACAATAAAATCCATTTATGAAAAGCTCATAGTTAACATCATAGTTAACAATGAAAAGTTAAAAAGCTTTATCTCTGAGATCCAGAACAAGGCAAGGATGCCCACTCTCACTTCTCATATTCAACATAGTACCAGACATCCTGACCAGAGCGATTAGGCAAGAAAAAGAAATAAAGCCATCTAGATCAAAAAGGAAGAATCCAATATCTCTGATTGCAAATGACATGATTTTGTACATAGAAAACAAAAACTGTTAGATTAAGCTAATTCAGTAAAATAACAAAATACAAAATCAATATACAAAAATTAGTTGTTTCTGTACACTAACAACCTATCTGAAAAGAAAATTAAGGAAAACATTCCATTTACAGTAGCATCAAAAAAATAAAATACTTAGCAATAAGCTTAACAGAAGAGTTGAAAACCCGTACAATGAAACCTACAAAGCAATGACAAAAGAAATTTTAAATACACTTATTTAAAATAAATAAATAGGACATTTCATGTTCATGCAATGAAAGAACTGATATTGTTAAAACATCGAAACTTCCCAAAGTGGTCTACAGATTCAACACAATTTCCATCAAAATTCCAATTGCCTTTTTTACTGAAAAAGAAAAAAAGGGTGCCTGGGTGGCTCAGTTGGTTAAGTGTCCAACTTTAGCTCAGGTCATGATCTCGTGGTTCATGGGTTTGAGCCCTGCGTCAGACAGCTCAGAGCCTGAAGCCTGCTTCAGATTCTCTGTCTCCCTCTCTCTTTCTCTGCCCTCCTTGTTCGCACTCTGTCTCTCTCTCTCTCTCAAAAAGAAATAATAATAATAATAATAATCCTAAAATTCATTTAGAACCACAAAAGACCCTGGATGACCAAAGCAATTGTGAGCAAGAACAACAAAGCTGGCGGTATCACACTCCATGATTTCAAAACATTATATCTCTAGACAATCTTTCTCAACCTGCCCCATGACCTTACAAACCGTGCGTGTGTGTGTGTGTGTGTGTGTGTGTGTGTACAACTCTTAAATTTATAACTTTAGCCACAATTTTTTTACCTGAACTCCTGACTCATCCAATTAGCCTACTAATTATCTCCTCTTGAGCACCTAATAGACATGTCTACTTACAACATTCAAACACATGATCTCCCCGCCTCAACTTGTTCCTCTCCCTGTCTTTCCCCAGGAGCTTCTAAGAAAAAGAAAGCTTTCTTAGAACTCCCTAATAAATAGCATGACAGTTTTAAATCATGGCTTCAAGTTCTTTGACAACTCATTGTCCCCATCTCTTCGAATCTGGATGAGCCTGTGCATACTTCTAGACACAGAATACGGTGGAAGTGACGCTATGTGAGTTCTGAAGCTCAGTCATAAAAGCTGACGCAGCTTCCTTCTGGTTCTGAAATGCTCACTCTCAGGAAACTCCTCCTTTCAAAACCACAGCCATTACACTGTGAAAACCCCAAACCAATAAAATTTTTAAAAGATAACAAAATGGCGGTTGGTTTAGTCCACTATTTTAGGGGTGGTTTGTAGTTAATAAAGAGCTGAAGACGATGGCAGTCCTATTCTTTCAATTACTCAGATCAAAACTTATGAAGTCATCCTTGACTCCTTTTTCTCGTATTCTATACCCAGTCCCTCAACAAATCCTGTCAAGTCTTTTTTCAAAATATGTCCAAAATGTGACCAATGTCTATCACTGCATCTACCAAATGGATCTCTTCTGGTCAAAGTTCTTGGTTAGAAACAACAGAAACTGACTCAGGCTAAATTCACAGACAAATTTAGTGAAAGTAAATCAAATGACTCACAGAATAGAGCAAAGAAGATGAGAACCAAATCTAGAAAATGGTCTGAAATCAGCGAAGTTTAAATATAAGGAATCACAGCCAAAGAACCAGCCTGTTTGATAAGCCGCTACTGCTGCACCAGATCCACCTGCATGAATTCTAGGCTGTCCTCATTTTTTTGTTCTTTGGTGTCCTCCCTCCAGAGAGGTGTATTTACTTGGCTGAGGTTAGTTGATTTTCCTGAGTTCCCACTGCCACAGGCTGACAAATGGGAGAGTTGGCATACTGGCTTTCATAGTAAGAAATGGAGACCCATCTTCCATAAAAACTCATTTCACAGTGCATATTCCAAACACCAGAAGTGGCTACAAATTCTGAGCAGCCAAATAAAAGCAAATGTCTATGATAAGGGTTGGATGAGGAGAAGATACATTTTGTATGACAAACAACAGATTCTCAACGTATGTGGAAAAGTAGACTCTGAATTAAAGCCTTGCATTCAACTCCTGCTCTACCATTTATTAAACGTGTGACTCTAAGCAAGTCATTTGACTTCTCTGAGACTCCCATTTTTTCATCTTTAACATGAGAGCAATAATATCTGCCCTGTTTATCTCTCAGATTTGTTTTGAGGATCAAATGAGTGTGTGAGCATATTAAGGTTCCTACCTTCATCTCTTTCATCTCTGTAAAACTGTTGACTAGCAAGGGTTAGACAGGAATAGGTGTTCCATTAATGTCTACAGAATGAGTAACAGTTATAGAAAATATTTGTAAAATGAAAGCCATTAATTAACTGATCCTACTATATTATGCACCTAGACTAGAAAAGTGTGATATTGTCACCCAGAGCCAGACTAAAGTAATACCAAATATGCTTTAGGAAGAGACCCGTGACATTGAGAATTTCTGCCACCAACTTCTTTATAAAATAAATATGGAAGTGGCAGATCAACTTAATTGTTTCAATATATAGTATAAATTTGACTCATAGAACAAAATCCTCCTGTGACAAGTTTTAGAGATCAGCTAATATTTCTTGAGAATCATGCTAACATGGGGAACTAATACAGCTTATGTAGATTTCTGGCCAATGGATTCAAGTCACCCTGAGAAAACAGGAACTATCTAATTGTAGGAAAGCGGATAATAACAATCCCTTACCCAAATCCTTTGAAGATAGATTTAGAATTGAAAATTTTTCAGATATTTGAAAAGTTGTTAGTGGCAAAAATCATATATTACATAACTGTTAGCAGGGTCTAAGTCAGTACCCTGTAATCAACCACAGTAATTTTTCTGCAGAGATATGAATGAATGTTCATTGTGAGTATAATAAACACTGAAACAATCTCACATCCGTTCAGTAAAGGTGATTTCAATAAGATTCAAAACACTTTTGGGGGGCGCCTGGGTGGCCCAGTTGGTTAAGTGATGGACTTCCTGGCTATGAACCCCACATCTGGCTCTCTGCTGTCAGCACAGAGCCTGCTTCAGACCCTCTGTCTCCCTCTCTCTCTGCCCCCCTCCTCTCTTTCTCTCTCTCTCAAAAATAAATAAACATATTTTAAAACATTAAAAAATAAGAATGTTAAGAAAACACCTTTGGTTTTCAAAGCTTTTTTTGGATTTTAAAAATGCAGATGAGAAACAAAGTTGTATTTTTCATAAAAGGGTCAATGGATTAACAGTGCCTTGCAATAGAAACTGCTCTACCATGTACATGCAAAGTTCTTACAAGCTTGAATATTAGTATCACTCTATCTCATTAAATCTATATAAAATCACTTTCAAAAAACCTTTTTAAATATTCAACGCAGTAAATTCTTGAATTCAATCAGAGAGATCATCTATTTCAATCTGCCACCTAATTCAGCTGATGCCTACTAATAAGCATTAGAGCCAGACAGTCACTCAGCCTTTGCAAAATACTCCTATGGGCGAAGAATTCATTTCTTCATGCGGCAACTCCCTGCATTCTGGGAAAACCTTAACTATTAGAATCAAAGTCAGATCTTCTGTCACTTTTACCCTTTAGTCCTAACTCTGCCGTTGGGAGCAGAAAAACTTCTCTACCCCGTCTGCCATGTGACAGCTAGGCAAATATTTGAAGTGGCAATCATGTACCACGTCATTTGCCTCTACTCTAGGCTAAACATTTGCTCCAACTCTTCCACATAAAGTATAGTTTCCTCTTCCCTTACATCCCGAGAGCACATACTAATCTCTAACTTACCAAGGTGTAAAATAAATCGAGGTAGCTAGACCTAGATAAATCTCCAGCCATGAATGCAGGGGACCTGTTATCTCCCTTGTAAGCTATATATCATGTTTTTAGTAATGCAGCCTAAGATTATGTTAGTTCGTGTGTGTGCAGCATAATACTTTTGGATTGTTCTGCATTTATAGTAAATTAATCTCCCCATCTTTTCCCATGCATTGCTGTCACAATCCAAGAACCTCCTTTGACTTATATTTTTCAGTCTCAGTAAAGGGCTTTTGTACGGGTCTTTGTTCAATTACATCATGTTGGTTTTCATTCCAACATTTACATTTCACGTTGAATCTCGATTGCACCTTTCAATATATTAGCTATGGTTGCCAGCTCTGTGTCACCTACAAATTTGACACCTTCAGTAAAGACTTTAATAAAGAACAAGATAGGATCAAGAGCCCTGTGACATGCCACTGGAGACTTCCCTCCTGGATGGCATCCCCAAGTGCTTAACATCTAAAACAGGCAATAAACTTCATATACAAATAATAATACCAAGGTTTAGACGACAGGTACTGAATGAGCAATAAGAAAAACAAATGCTATGTAGAGAAGAAAATCACACACCTCAGAACCATCAGAGCAGGCTCTACATTTTAGTAATTAATTTCACAGATTTCACTACAATAGGGCATTTAAAAAGATGTCTCTCGTTCCTGAAATGTGCATATGTATGTGCTAGGGTTGCACATAAAATCCATTTCCTATGAAGGATCTCACCCAGAAAGTTTGCAAACACAATATTAAAGGATGAGTAGGATCTGAAATGTCACCAGGAAGGGGGTAATTAGCAGAGGAAAAAAATCTTACCCCATTATGGATCAATAAACTCCGACAGATATATAACTCCTAACACCGCCAACTTGACTCCACCTAGCCCACCCCAAACAACCACTACTGTCAGCAGCCCCAAAATACAAAAATCAATATTTTAAGTATACATGATGTTAAATGACTAGTTTGCCAGGGGATTATTCACTTTTAAAATGGGTCATACGGGGCGCCTGGCTTAGTGGGTGAGTCAGTAAAGCACGCCACTCTTGATCTCTAGGTTTTAAGATTAAATCCCACATTGGGTATAGAGGTTAGTCTAAAAAAATTGTTAAATAAAACAATGCAGGTCAAACATAGGGCTCATGTACAAGGCAAGGGACCCTGGTTTAATATGGGTTCATTTGCTTGACACCAGGTGGGTTTTTTTTTTTTTTCAGAATACCAAGAATACAAAATATCCAGGGTTGCCACTGTTTGCTTATATTGTGTAACAAACCTAATGTTAAACATGACCCTTGAAACTGTTCCCACATCTTTCCAGTCAGGACACCTTGATGAAATGGTAAATATCACCATGGTTCCAGTTTGAAGAAATAGGGTTTAAATAAGGAGTTTGCCCCATCAAGTAATTTTGTCCACATAAAACTTAAAATTCTCTTCAAAAGCAATACCTGTCAAAAATGTGTAGTAAATATAAAAAAAGAATAACATATCTCTGAAGCAATTCTAGACTCCTCAATTACTTTAAATCATGACGGTTTCTGTTCTCTCATTCTGTCTTCTATTTCTTCTGCCTTTCTTGGTCTGAAAATTAGTTACAGATAGGAAATTATCCAGAATGTAATCTGAAACCGAAAGCGACAAGCCCATTCACTGAACTAAATCACCTGGAATTAGAAATAAAAGAAAATTCAGTTATGAAAATAAAAATCCTAAAAGCTTTTCGGAATATGTTGATCATTATAAATGTATCCCATCAGAAATAGTTTTTTTAGGCTGTACACTCCATAACTACTTGAATTCAGATTTAGAATACCTCAAAGAAAGCTCTCAGAAAATTAAGGCAATCATCATTAAAGGCCCATTTTGATAAAAGGGGATCTATATCATATCAGTCTGGAAGCATGAAGAGGACCTCAGAGAGCATCTCCAGATGCTTGACCTNCAAAAAAAAAAAAAAAAAAAAAAAAAAAAAAAAAAAAAAGCAGGGGCGCCCCGGTGACTCAGTCAGTTGAGCATCTGACTCTCTGACTCTTGATGTCAGCTTAGGTCATGATCCCAGGGTCATAGGATCCAGCCCGTAGTCAATCCCTGTGTCAAGGGCCACACTGAGCATGGAGACTGCTTAAGATTCTCTCTCTCTCTCTCTCTCTCTCTCCTCTCTCTCAGTCTCTCTCTCTCTGTCCCTCTGCCCCTCTCCCCTGCTCATGTGCTCTCTATCCAAAAAGAAAACAAAATAGAAAGAAATGAGGAAAGTTAGCCCATTGCTTTGAGATGGGATCTGAATAACTGTTTTTTCCCTCCTTTATGCAAAAAATATAAAGATTCATGCAAATATAAAACATTTTAAAGTATAAATACTTTAAATATATTTTAAAGTATAAATACTCTAAATGTATTTTAAAGATTGTATTATTTAATAATACTATAAAAATAAATATTTTAAAATATGAAATAAAATGTTTCACTAAAATACAGGAGTCATGAGGGTATTAGAGTCCACATCTAACTTGTTTATTGTTCTGTCCCCAGCACCTATGTGGTAACATATTTCTGGGTGCTTTTTCTTTGTTTTCTGGGGTTTTTTACTGCCCGTGATCCAAATACCGTTCTTATTTTAAAGTAACTCCCTACAGTATGCAGTATAAGTAGAATGCAATGACCCTCTTCTCACCTTCTCCTAGTTAGGAAGGCGTCCAACTGGTTCTTGTAAAGGCAACATAAGAACACAGGGCATAGCAGAGAAGTTACTTTTGGCTGCAGCATGGAGATAGCAGCGCCCTCAGAGGCTTTCTAGCCAGTCTGTTCCATGGAGTGACCTTGACCCTGCTCCAGCAACTATTCTCCCCTGGTCCTCGCTTGCTTTCCAAGCTTGCATCTCTTACATTCCTATTGCTTCTGTGAGCTACCTGGTGTCTTCCATGAAAATTCTTGTCTCCTTAAGTTGGTTTAAGGTAGCTTCTCTTGCTTATACCAAGAGCTCTAACAGGCACATAGTAGGCATTCAATAAATATTTCTTAAGTGAACAAAACAATTAATGAATCCATTAATCGTCATCACAATTTTCGGTATAACGCTTAGAATTTTCAAGAACTCTCCCATATTCTGATTATTGCATCTGGTTGCTACCCCATTTATGCTCCGATATTTAAATTATGACATTTAACAAAGGCAAATTCTTCTTGATGCAAGAGTCAAGCACAAAAAATAATTGTGTTAACTAAACTAGGGTTAGACATCATTTCCCAAAGTCTGCCATGATACCTCACAGTGTCAGCTACCACTATGAATAATAATACCATTTTAAGTAGTAAGTAATTTGGTGAAGTGAGAGCTTTCAAAAGAGAATTTTAAAATAAGAGCGAGGGAGAAAAACTAAGTAAGAGCATGAAAAATGAAAACTGAAATAATTTTATTCAAAAGAAATTAGACTTGCAAATAGCATCAAAAAAGCAGCGGAAAAAGGGACAGCTGAAACTTCAGATATGAGCTGACATTCACTGGTTACGTGGTGGGTGGAAACAGTTCAGGGGCTTTGAACAGTGTCTGCAAGACAAAAACTGGGTCCCCTCATAAAGCAAAAAGCTTTGCTTTAATCAGATAACTCTATTGAACCTTACTTGGTTTGTGAGTTCTTTAAAATGTTTCCATTCACCCCACCTCTACTCCACTGAAAGCTGACATCAACCAGAACTCACTCCTTCCACACAAGACCCTCTGATTTAAAAGGGGGGTGGGGGGTGGGGTGGGAGGATTAAAAATGAAAACCACATTCAAATTAAATATCATAGTTTTGAAGCACATGTATGTGGAACATTATTCAAAGGGTTTTCAGAAATCTTTCAAGCCCAGAGTCAACTAAATGGAACATTCTGAGGACTTTTCACGTTTATACTCACCAGCCATGTTTGAAACATGTGCATCAAAACACGATGTTTCAGAATTGCCCTAAGAAATGCCACTCTCTTGTTACAGATTTACACTGATAAGGCAAAGAATTTAACATCGTGCATTGTGTTTGGTTTGTGTGGACACAAAGCCCCCAAACCAGGTTTCACCAGTCTGATGGTTGGAAACCATTACAGAATCCATTAAACCATCTCAGTAAGCAAGAGAGGAAAGGCCATTTTGTGTTCAGTGACCTATACTCAGCCCCATGGATTAGGAAGCAGGCAATGCAGTGCCTTTTTGACTCTATATCTGATCTCCTGGGAGCCTGAGCTCAACTCCTTCCCCGATAGAGTCTGAAGAACGCATTTCACCAAGAAAAGTAGATAGTGAGCACTTAGAAATAGTTTTAATAAGAGAAAAAGAGAAAAATGAAACACCGGAGTTTACATAGCCCATACATTTCCTGTATCGTTTGTGATTCCTATAAAAGGCAGTAGTTTTAAATTGTAACGTAAAGACGACCCAAGAGGAGAACATAAAATGTATATACCAAAGACTACCCTCAGGCTTCCAGTGCTTTTCTGATACGGATTGGGGGAGGGGGGGGTCAGAGCTTTTCCTACGCTGCTTGCATATATCAAATCCTTCTACATTTTTGTGTCGATAGGACCATAATGGCTCCTTCAGCATGAACTGTCCACACGATCGTGTCCGCTCCTTGCTCTGAGAGCACACAGATATTCCTCCTCGGGACGGCATTCCTGACCCAGATCCTGAGCCAAGGAGCGGGAAGGGCACGCACCGCCCTCGGGGCTCCTGGGTCCCGCCTCGAGGGCGCCCAGACTTGTTGCTCAGCGGCGGGAACTCACCATTCGCGACCGCGTGCG
>NW_027532203.1:8928862-8929170 GCF_008692635.1 Crocuta crocuta | reverse complement strand
AATAGTGACCGCCGATTTTTCACGACAATTGCAGCTGTCTAATTCATCAGCGAATAATTAAATCAGAAGCAGCCAGGCCTGCTTTGAGCAGAGCCAGGTTTGGCGTCGGAGACTAGGGGTCTCCCCTAGCAGATCCCATCAAACCGGGGGCCCAGATGGGAGCCAGGAGGGCAGCCGGGGGACAGGCCTCGCCCCGTGCGGCGGCCGGGAGAGCGGCTCCGTGCGAGGACGCAGGACTGTTCCGGCGTGGGAAACATGGGGGGTGGCCGGGGCGCACGCAGGGCGCTCCTCTGGGGGAAGGGGGGAAC
>NW_027532203.1:8916960-8928738 GCF_008692635.1 Crocuta crocuta | reverse complement strand
AGGTGGGAACAATTTGGGGGCTCTCTCCAGAGCGCCCTGCCCCGCAGTGCCTCGCGTGGGGCTGCGCTTGCCACTCTCCTCTCGCTGACTCTGCGAAAGGAGAGCAAATCACCCTCGGGAGGCGATTTGCCTTTGAGGAAGATGGAGAGGAGCNCGAGTCGCTCCCGAGGCAAGAGCGCCGCCGCAGCGGCCTCCCAGCCCGGGCGGCCGGACGCCCTCGGAGCCCGGGCTCCCGGAAGCGGCCAAGCCACCTGTGCCTGGCCAGGCCCGGCCCAGGCGCGGGTCCGAACGGCCCGCGGGGAGCCCGTCCCGCTCCTCGAAGTACCGCGGCCCCCGCATTAACTAAACCGCCGCGTCTGGACCCTGTGGTCGGCCAGAGCTGCTTTTTCCAACACGTTTGGAAGCGAAACAATTCAGAATTCCTGAAAAAGTGGCATCGAAGGGATTTTCCAAGATAAAATGCTCCTGAAATAATCTGACTGCGCTATATTGCTTTAATCATGTTATCTTGAAAGATCAGCTCGGACTCCCTCGGTCATTTAATTACCTTAGGATCTAATATGCACGGAATCTAAAAAATATATATATACCATTGTGATTTCTTTTAAAAGAAATAGCCTGACTCGCATGAATATTTTAAACCCCTCGATTGGTTTTGTTAGTTTTCAAATAGAAAGAGTATCTTTAGAAATCGGAAATAATATTCCTCGAGTTTAAAAGCTGGCCAACTCTTCATTTTTCAGTAATCTGCTCTTTTTCTGATTTCATGGAAGCCGAGACAATTGAAATTACACAAAAAAGGTTTTTACACTCTCCCGTTTTCCTAGAGAGAGCAAGTGCTAGGTATTTGTATTCATGCCTAAACAATATTGAATCCTCAATCAAAAGTGGTTCTGTCCAGAGCAAATAAATGATCGTTTTAAGAAGGTAATAAATAAAAAGCGATGCCCGTGTTTAGTGTCTCAGGGCAACTTGGAAACAGCTCCACTTTCAGAGAGTTAAATTTGTCCTTTTTACAATCAACTGCAACTTTTGCCTTCCCTTTGAAAGGACAACAAAAAGATTTCACGCACAACTTGGCCTGAACAAAAGGACCTCACGCCAGCTTCTCTTTTGTGGGGTAACAACTGGAGGAGAGAAAAACTTTATTTTTAACCCTACACGAATTGTAGTTTTGGAAACCCATTGTTAAAGGAAAATGCGACTGCGGATTCACAGCTCAAACCCGACGCTTTGGGGGAGAGAAATCACGGGACAGGTACGGAAGGAAGGCCGGCGGGTATAAAACTCCTTAGTTCTCAGGCTAACCAGTTGCTTTCTAGAAGCGCAACGTTCTTGTAGAGGAAGCTGTGTTTCTGTGAGCGCCGTGCTCCAGGCTCCTCGCCTCCCCACTCTTCCCCCAGAAAAAAAAGAAGCGGCAGCCCTCTGATCTCTGCAGCTTCAAATTCTCAAATTCCCCTTCACTTTTTTGAATTTCATTTTCCCCAACCGTTAAATCGTATCTCCCAGCAGCTTCTGCACTGAGAGCAGCCGCGAAAACAGAATCGGAGGGCGGCCCCAGAGAAGGATCTGGGGTGGGCCCCGTATTCGGGGGAAGAAAAATGTCCTGGGCAATCCCAGCACTCAACTAGGGCGACAGTCGCCGCCTGTCCGTCTCAGAGGCCCAGACTCTCACTTCTGCCCAAACGCCTCCCCCGAGGGGTCAGGAAACCAAGGGACAGAAGTGTGTGTGGGTGTGTGGGTGTGTGTCCCTGAGAGCACAAAACTCCAACAGTCTTCTAGTTATGGGAATGGAGGGGGAACGATCAAGGTCTGCGGACCTAGTACCAGGCTTTCTTTAAAACTAGGCAGGTGGACGCGCTAGCCACTTAGAGCTGCGGAGCTCGGGGTTCTGGCTGCCGCCGCCCTTCCAGATGGGCAGCCCCGGTGGGCAGGTGCTAACGCTCTCCCGGCTCGGGGTCCCCTCCTCCTTCTCCCCGCCCCCAAGCCCGCCCACTCTCCGCGCCCGGACTACTGAGGCCGTGGTGGATTTTGCCCTAGCCCAGGCTCCCCACTGGCTTGGCCCCGCAGCTCTGCTCCCCACCCTCGAATCCAGGCACTGGGCTGGGAGCTCCGAGAGAACGCTCCCCCAGCTACCAGAACTCTTGTAGCTTCATTTTTCTTTTCCTAAGAGGCCAGCTGAGTGTGACAAGAATGGTAACACACTCCAGGTGCTCCGCCACGCCGGCGCAAAGCGGCGACCAAAAAGTTAAGGGCAGTCCCTGACAGTTTATAAGTAAACTGGCTTTTCCAATTTTAACCAGATCGACGCGGAGGGGGAGCGAGTTCATGAAAAAGGAACCGTTTTTGTCTCACCACCTAAAATACTTAGGGGGGTAAAAACAACAACAACAACAAAAAACCAAACCAATCTTTCTTCGATTAAACTGGAATCTGCAAAGTGTCAGAGAATTTGAGCTGAGAGGCAGGAGGGAGTTAGCGGTGCTGGGCTTGGGTTTTAGTTTTCTTCTCTCTGTGCTCAACCAGCCTGAGCTTTCAGGCAGAATAAAATTGAAGCTAATGGAGATATCAAACAGAGCCACAATTCCGAAGACTCCTTTTTCCGCCACCAGCACCCACCGTCCATCTGCAAGTGTAATCACCGAGACTTGCGCTGTCTTCATCACTATAGGCTCCGGGAAAAGGGTGGGGGGGGACATTTCTCCGTCGTTAAAAGGAACCTTCTATTATCACCATTATTATTTGTGTATAGCAACATAAGAATTTCCCCCCTCCTCTTAAAATTCTCCCACAATATTGAGACAGCATTTGTTGTACGATTCATACAAACGCTTGAGGCCTTTCTGGAAAACCATTACCATTCAATGGCTAGAAAATTGCTCTCCTTCAAAAAAAAAAAAAAAAAGGCTCAGCAGCAGCTTCCACGGACAACAAAAACTTTCTCCTGCATAATCCTCGCCCACGGAATGACAAAGAAATGATATTGACTTACCCCTGAATGGATGAAGTGTTTGATAAGGGGGGGACTTTTTTGAAGATTTCTTTTTCGAGAGCTGCACAGACAGCTGCAATTCATGGGCGACACTGATTGCCAGAAACGCTATGGATTGGCATGGGGTCTGCAGCTCACAGATCCTGATCAATACCCCTACACTCACACGCCAGATGGTTTGGGGAAGGACAAAAATAAAATAGTCCAAATCAACCCACCATTATGTCTTTTTGTATTGCTCTGATAAACCTAGTTGCAGCACAAATGTGTTCTGCCTAACACAAAACCTTCCTCGGGATTTCGAACATGTGGGAAGAAATAAGCAGCCCCCCTCTTTCTGGGATTTGGGCTGTGGTTAGTAAAAACAAAGCTGTTGAGCCCTTTATCCAGATTAGGTTTACTTGTGGTCTGTTTACTTTAATTTTTATTTTTTGGTGAATAATTTATAGGGTCTCTGTTTTAGTGGAATGTTCACCTTTCTCTTTCTCTCAAAGCCTAAAAATTTTTTTACAATGTGAAAGCGCATATGAAAAGCTCTGGCAGTAAAAATTTCCAGTCTATTCCTATAATTCTTAATTAATTTTTTCTTTTGTAACGCAATAGCTTACATTTGTTGTCAAAACTGTTTTTTATTTACAGACTTCCTCTTACCCATTTAAGTGTCTGATTTTGAAGAAAATGGGATCTGCGGGTGTGGTTTGTTAAGAAATGGATAGCCTGATCCTGATATCATGGCTGGTGCAACTGTCCAGATTTTAATAGTCATGAACTAGCACTCCTAATGCCATATTTCTGCACAGTCTATTTGTCAATCCAAATACTGAGGGGAAGAGGGAACAAGAGCGTAACTTCAAATTAAAAAAAAAATTCTGACTTACACAACTTCTGAAGATTAGAGTACGTGTGCTAAACAAGAGACAGTTAGAAAGCAACTCTTCCTTTTATCAGAGAAAGAAACATGAAAGATATTCTGAAACGTATTTGAAAATCTTATTAATACTGATACTCTTAAAATTGTCTTCAAGTAGAAAATAAATATTTTCTCCCTTTTTAGAAAGAAAGGGAAAGGGCATGCAAGACCAATTTAGTAAAAATTAGGATGCTGACTAAAAATGCACATTAATTTTCCTTTTAAATGGGTTTTAGGTTGAAATGCAAAACCTCAAACCATCATTAAGAAAAACAATGTGAAAAATCTGCTTTAATCTAGCCCAATGAAATTATACACAAAGAAGCCAATACGATTTCATGATTTCCCTGAGATCGCCAATATTGATCGAGGGAAGGGGGAGGGATGGTGGGGGAGAGAGGGAGGAGGGAGAGAGCAAGGCAGCGAGAATATGCAACTCACCTTTCAACTCTCCAGCACGTGACTGCTCCCAGGCACACCAAAATGCAATTCCCAGGAACAGATTTATCTTGGTAGCTTGGTAAACGAGTTTATCATTTTGAAAAATTATTTTAATGGCAATCTACATACTCAGGTTTCTGTATGGAAGCAGTGCTTACTCGAGGTCCCAGCCTGGGGACATTGGCCACTCCTCGAGCTTGAAGCCTGGGCAGGGAAGGCTGTGTTCAGCATTGCGACCCATCAGACAGACTCTTGCCCCAGCCTCGCTCCTCTCTTGCCCTATTTCAGTCTCTGAGCACTCCTAGACCCACGAGAGGTTGCACTCTTGTGAACTTTTGTTCAACTCAGTGAGTTTTTCAAACATTAACTGTTTCAAATAATCCCAAGTATCCGGCTGCCATTTGTAAGGTGGGGAGTGGAAAGAGAGATGGTAAGAGAAGGTTCAGGAGGAGAGGAAAGACAGAAACAAACAAACAAAACGTGGTTATTTTACCTATCTAAATTTGTGACATTCAAGACGTGAACAGCTAGAAAAGTATGTCTAGCAAAGTAGAGGACAGTCCACTTTCTTACCCAGGCTTTGATATCACAGGGCAGAAGCTACTTGAAAGAATAATTAGCAAGGTATTCGCCAGACCTCAATAAAGTTGATCTATGAATAACGTTAATGTACATTCATGTGACAGGATGGTGTGGGAGGCGGTGGTTTTTTTTTTTTTTTTTTTTTTTTTTTTTACTCTGAAGCTAGAAGGGAAAGGAGGGCAGCCGCAAAAGGTCACCAAGACTAAGAACTATTTTCCAAATGAATCAAACCTTTCTCTAGTACCAGGAAGGCACATACAGTATCCCAGGCTATGTCCTTGTTTTCTTATCAAGTTTTCTCTAACAGCTGGAAGTGGTTGGAGGGGGCTGTCTTAAGGAGACCCCCTGCTCTTCTTTTGACAGCTGATCAAAAGAAAATAGGTCACGCTTTTCAAACTTATGTCCACCCTGTCCTTAATTACTGTCTCTTTAAACAAAGGCAACATCTGCGCAACCTCAGCTAGCTTGAATCTTCGGAGGCAAACAGGGCGCAACCTGCCTTAAAAGAATCTGTTACTTTTAAGGGTTTCACTGCCGGGTAGCTCCCTGTGTTCGGCCTCCCCTCCACCCCCACCCAGGCCTCGGAAATCTCCACCTCCTTTCTCCGCAGCTCCACTTCCAGTCCCCGACCCAGGGTTACCAAACAACGGAAATTCTGGGTAGACCAAGGTGCACTTTGAAAGCTGCGGCTTTCGAGCGTTTTAAAAACTCGCCAGGGTTCTCGTCTTTTCGGAAACAAGTTTTGGATACACGCATGTCGGCCGAGGGTCCGTGTCATCTACCCACAGCCATAACCTGAGGCGTTCCTTTCTAGGGATTCGAGAGAAGCGTGTGTGTGTGTGTGTGTGTGTGTGTGTGTGTGTGTGTGTCCGCGCGCGCGCGCATTGGAAGCAAAATCCGCGGGTATCTTCCCGCAAGGTTTACGTACTCCCTGCTCCCAGGAGTTTGCTCACGATAGAACAATCTTGCCGCACCGCCGCACCCCCCCCACCCCCACTTATTTCCAAGTCTCTAATGGGAGGAGCATTTGGTCACCTTGAAACCGCAGCTCCTAGAGTTCTAGTTTTGTTTTGCAATCTAACAGGGCCCTTCTCAAGCCTCATAACTGGGAGATTTATGGGCTCGCCGGGTAATTAAATGATGTTATTGTGTTAACTTTGCTCGGATTACGGTGGCCCGCGCCGCCTGTGGGCTTGGGAAGCTGACCGCAGCTCCTAGGCGGCGAGGGCGCTGGGGTTCCTACAGCCCAGTAGATTATGCACGCCCCGGCCTCGGGAAATTTACCCAGCGTTAGAATACATAAGCGCCTGCATTTTAAAAGCCTAAACTACTGGCTCCCAGCTAAAGACGCTCGGGAAGTGGCTTGCTGGGAGACTTGGGTTTGTTTTTAAGCCAGTCCGTTCTGGGTTTCCAGCCTCCAGAAAAGCTTTGGGGTGAGGCAAAGAGAACTAAAGCAATGCCCTTTTCTCCAGATCGCAGCTGCTCAAGAGGGGCACAGTGAAGCATCTTTAGCATAATTTCTCTCCCTCGCTCGCACTCTCGCCTCTCTCCCCACTACCCTCCTTCCCCTCCCTCCCTCCCTCTCCTTGACGTTCGATTCTAGTGGCAAAGGAGGAAAAAAAGGCACAGAGCCGTCAGCCAAACCTGAAAAGCACGGCCCCGCCCCCTCATCAGCCATTGGCGGTCGCAGCCAGAAGGCCCGCCCCCCGGNGCCTGTCGGGCAACGTCAGCGGCAGCTTCACCCTCATGCGCGACGAGCGCGGGCTCCCGGCCATGAACAACCTCTACAGCCCCTACAAGGAGATGCCCGGCATGAGCCAGAGCCTGTCCCCGCTGGCCGCCACGCCGCTGGGCAACGGGCTGGGAGGCCTCCACAACGCTCAGCAGAGCCTGCCCAACTACGGGCCGCCGGGCCACGACAAAATGCTCAGCCCCAACTTCGACGCGCACCACACTGCCATGCTGACCCGCGGTGAGCAGCACCTGTCCCGCGGCCTGGGCACCCCGCCTGCGGCCATGATGTCGCACCTCAACGGCCTGCACCACCCGGGCCACGCTCAGTCCCACGGGCCGGTGCTGGCGCCCAGCCGCGAGCGGCCACCCTCGTCGTCGTCTGGCTCGCAGGTGGCCACATCTGGCCAGCTGGAGGAGATCAACACCAAAGAGGTGGCCCAGCGCATCACCGCCGAGCTGAAACGCTACAGCATCCCGCAAGCGATCTTCGCGCAGAGGGTGCTGTGCCGGTCTCAGGGGACTCTCTCCGACCTGCTCCGGAACCCAAAACCGTGGAGTAAACTCAAATCCGGCAGGGAGACCTTTCGCAGGATGTGGAAGTGGCTTCAAGAGCCCGAGTTCCAGCGCATGTCCGCCTTACGCCTGGCAGGTAAGCCCAGAGGGCCTCCCGGAGTCAGGCTGCGCGGTCTGGTGGCCCCAGGTCAGTGCGCCCACTCTCGGTTCTTCCCTCCTCTCCCCCAAGCACTTCTTACTTTCCCTCGAATTTCTTTCTTCTGCTGTCATTTCCTCCTCCTCCTCCCTTCTTCCATTTCTGTTCTTTTTCTTGTGCGCTTTCTTACTTCTCTCCTGTCAACCGAGCTTTCGTTGACCGACCCCCGCCCGTCCACCACATGTCATTCCCACTCCCCTGAATGTACCAATTTTACCCTCTGTTTCTGACCTTCTCTAGCTGTGGGACAAGGGATGGGGGTACGCAGTGTTCTCTAGGAGCCTTGTCTTTACAAGGCTCACAGAGACGGGGGATTGGCCTTTTTCAAAGCCCTGTGCACTTGAACTCTTGTTTAGACAATACATTTCAGTTTTCCAGGCTGCCGGGTCTTCCTATATGGAGGCAGTTGAGGGGCTTTGCTCTTCAGAAAGGAAAAACAAAGTCTGCGTTCTCTTCTTACCCATCAGAGCAGGCAAACTTCGTTAGTTATTAGCCGGAATCACAATCTTGACTGCTCGGGGAACGGGTGGCTGGGTTACAACAGCGCTTCCTAAGCACAGCTCGGGCCTTGGGGGTGGCGTGGGGAGTTTCTGACCCATACAGCCGGCTTGGGCCAGTTCCCACGTCTCTGCCTACAGAGAAGAGAGGGTGCAAGGACGAAGGGTGCGACTAACACATTCACCTCTACCAGGATTTGGGAAGGAAAACTAAGAATGCAGAGCTTCCTGACGAACTCGCCGGCCAACCTTGCCCGGCTCCCAGCCTTTGCTGGGATTTGCCGAGGTTTGGCTTGGCTCGGAGAGAAGCCAGGCGCTCCTGAAGAGAGGTGCTGAAAAATTAAGATGCAGGTTAGTTAATGCATCTTGGCCACGAGCTACAGGCTCCGCCTTTGCATTAAGCGGACGCTGATTGTGCGCCGTAGCGCGGCTGCGGGGAGGGCTGGCGGCCCGCGGGAGGGGACCGGTCGACGCGCTGGTTACATTGTTCTGGAGCGGGCTTGGTTCTTTGTGCCTCCTCTAGCGGCCGAGCCGCGAGGTACAGCCCTCTATTGTTCTAGGAGCACGGATACCTCTGTGTGGGCGGCGGGAGTGAGAGAGAAGGACGCAGCAGTGGCTGCGACTGGCACACAGTTGCGCGCTTTTGTGCGCACAGACCCAGCGCGGTGCGCGTGGCAATTGCGCTGCNACCCCCGGGACCTAGCCGCCATCCCAGAGGGGCAGAGTGTCCCGGCGCCCCACTCGGGGGGACACACTACGCTACTGCAAGTCCGGATGGGCAGTTTCTCTTGGACTGGGGCCATCTCTCCAGATCGGTGGATCGCCAAGGCGACAAATTGTGGTAGGAGTGATTTACATGGGTGCGAGAAGTGGCTTGTGCGTGGTGTGCGGCCGGCACGGTCGGAGCCTGCTACATACAACGCGCTTCCGGAGCGGCAAGCTCAGGCTTCCTCTCCCGCTCCCTGGAGCTTTCCCCGCACCACTGAGCCTGACTTATGGGGTGCACTCTACCGACGCCGGATGGGGCCGGGGGCGTGTTCACCCAGGCTTGGGAGGGGGCGTTTCCACTCTGACCGCCTCTGCCTTTGCCCGCTGTTGGAGGATTCTGGTCTCCAAGCTGTAATCGCCCCACAGTATTGATCTGAAAAGGTAAAAAACAACAACAAACAAACTAGCTTCTCCCCCAAAAAGCTCCCCTAAATCGGTGACTCCTAATACATTTGTGTGGGTTTACTGATCTTTCTCTTTTAGCTGACCCTTCATTCTCTCCTACAATTTTCTCCTATTTGCTCCTGGTTCCTAGGAAAGATGGAACAGTGAGTTGAGAGCAGCGGTGAGAAGTAAACTGGAGGCTAATTGACATTTCTGAATAGTGTGGTGCCCCTTTGTCTTAGGCCCCGAAAACACCTCCCCAGTCCCTCTCAGGTGATCTCTAGCATGGGCTGACTTCCTGGGCATAGGTGGGCTGACTTCCTGGGCATAGGTGGCCAGAAGGAACTTGGCAGCTGGAGTGGAGGATACAGTTAAAGGCAGGATGACATCTATTCTATTCCCGACCATCTCAGAGCGCTGCCGCCCCCTCACGCCTGTCGAGCAAAGGACAGAGCCTTAAAAAAAAAGAGAAAGAAAGAAAGAAAGAAAGAAAGAAAGAAAGAAAGAAAGAAAAGAAAGAAAAAAAGAAACCATGTGACTTATGCCCACGTACGTCTGAAAGTGATGGGGCAAGTAATGCCTCACCTGTTAGCCCTCCTCTGCTTTTCCAATGGCCCAAGCATTGCTGGGGTGAGGGGGAGTGTGGCATGCCTAGGGGTCCCCAGTCCCACCGCCCATTGTAGGAAAGTGTAGGTGGGGGCACACTCCTCAGGGGGCTGGATTCCTGGAAGCATGGAAGTTTTTCCGAGAAGGAGCGCTGAAGCCACCTGCACAGGAGACTGAAAGCCTCCTTCAGCCAGTGGAGGAAATCCTGCTGAGGATCCCGCTTTGCTCAAGCATTCAAATGCGTGTCTGTTTTATTACCCCGAGTTGAAAAGGGACAAGAGCTTTAGCCTTTTTATCTGGCCATTTGATCAGCAACTACAAGTGTGTTGAGTGGTTATTATTACATAGGAAGCTTTTCAGTTTGGGGTCAGTAGATCAGTCTCTTCAGACACTGACGCAGAAGCTAGGACTGGTAAGTAGGTATTATGTGCTCAGGAGCGCTAGGGGACAGGAGCAAATGGAGAAGAAAAGCAGAGGCCTTCTCGCCAGGAATATCGATCGGAATCCCCGCAGGGACGCCGCTGAGGGCCCACACGGTTCGGCTCTGGGGTTAAACAAGCCCAGTGGCTCCACAGGGCTGCTGAGGCTGACTGCCAGGCCCGGGCCAGGGAGAGCTGGCTCCCAGCCCCCCACCCCCAGCTCGCCAGAACCAGGCTTCTTTTCTCTCCTGCAATCTCCTTTTGGTTTCCCTTTCTCTTTCTCATTTTTGACCCCTCTGGGTCTTGCCAGAGGCCCAAGTAGACAGGGGTTTGAGGGACCTCTGACTCAAGGTGTCTGATTTGGACCAGCTTCTGCAGACCCTCACCTTTAGGTGAAGCAAAGCGGGCACAAGGGAAGCAGGTCCTGCGTCCACTCCCACCTGCCTCCCACAGGCCTGTCTCCTCCTGGCCAGTTACTTGGGTGTATCCACAGCCGTGGGTGGCGTTGCAAAGGTAAGGGAGAAGACCTCAGGGAAACTCAGATTGCCCCAGCGCTAGGTTTCACAGAAACAGACTCCAAGCACACGGTTTCGTTGGGAAAGGGTGGCCAAGGCAGCTAGTCGTTGGTTGTAACCACACCCACTTGGGCCCCGTGGCAGCGATTCGCAGGCAGGCTCCCGAAGAGCAGTTTGTATTACCGCCGGCAGGACGCGGCAAGAACAAACTCCCGCGGGTTTGAACCCAAAGACTCCCTGGCTTTGAGCCCAAGAAGCCCCTGAACCAAGCACAAACGCGAAAAAAGGAGGGACTGAAAAAAAAAAAAAATCAAAAACTGGACGGGCNGCTGAGCACGTACCCTGCCCAGGGCTGCGCCTTGCAAGGCGGCCGGCTCCAAACTTGCGTCAAGTCCGGCGGCGGACAGACATAAGGCCTTCTTCGGACAGCAAGTCTCGGCGGCCGCTCTAGAGGCAACTCTATTCAGACGGCCGACGGCCTTTCACCAACCTGCTGTCACGGCGCCTGGGCCACCTGATGCCCCGCAGCAGCAGAGCATGGCCGGGACAGCCCCCAGCGGCTTTTGCCAGGGCACCGCGGGCGTGTCTCTCCTTCGGCGCAGGGGAAGGCTTGGGCTGTGCTAGCCGACCGGCATCTTCGAGGCGGAGACCCCATTTGAAGAGCCTCACACCCCGCTGGTCCGACGCCCGGCCCAGCTCAGCCCATTCCCCGCCCCCCCCCACCCCAGTTTAGTTCGCGCTCGGAGCTCCAGAGACCGAACGCAGCCCACGTCCATACGGAACACATGATGTTTTTTCCTGCCGGCTCGTCGGATTAATAATTGAAAAGCTACTGTCCTTCTGTGGTCAAGTCCCGGGTGCCTGAAGAACACCTTTCTAACGCGCCTTAGGGGGAGCGGGAGGAGAAGGCAGGACTCGAGGGAGGGTAGTGAAGCCGAGCGAGAGAAGTAGCCCAGGCCGCCAGGCGCCCTCGACGCGAGCGGCTGTGCATTTATTTTTATTCCAGGCTTTCCACCGTGTGGTTATGTCACTTTCTCAAACAAATGTGTATATGGAGGGAGATCGATGCTGATAATGTTTAGAAGATTAAAAGAGCATTAATGCTGGCAACAATAACGTAAACGTGTGGACCCAGATCTCATTGATCTGGAACCTGATCCGGCGCGTTTCCAGTAAGCCCGACGGCGCGCTCTTCCCAGCAGAGCCCTGGCCAGCGCCCCC
>NW_027532203.1:8788595-8916921 GCF_008692635.1 Crocuta crocuta | reverse complement strand
TCGCAGAGCTGCTAGCCCTCCCCGCGGTGCCCGCCCCCCCGCCCCCCGCGCGCGCACACCGCGTTCTGCGTTCTCCACGGAGGGCTCTGTGGGTGGCTGAGTCCGCGAAGGGACCGCACCGGAGTTCCCGGGGGACCGTCGCTTCCGGGGCCCGCGCGGCCCTCGGCGGATCAAACAGCGTCCGGCGCAGCTTCTTTCTTCCATCTAAACCATCCAGGAAATTTGACCTCCCTCTCGATATGCGCCTACTGAGCCCAACTTGGAAACGTCTCTAAAGCTGCCTGTTAACTGCGCAGCTTCCCGATCCTCGGATCCCTTCGCACCCTTCCTTGTTTTCATTAAAAGGGATCATTCGCACTAAAGTGTTCTCATTCGCAGACGTTCTACACCGTTCTACACCGATGCATTAGTTGGGCATTCAGATGCGGCTCCAGTGACAAAGGCTTGGGCTTCATCCCTCAGGACGGTCTGCTCTGGGCTAATTAGGTCAACCAGGGAAGAATCTTGGCTCCTATACCGGCTGGGGCAGGAAGGTAAGAATATCGGACTGGGGAGCCCCACCCCACCCCTTCCCACCTGCTGGAGAGAACTTCTAGTCTGAGACTCGGGATCAGAGAAAGTTTTCCCAGAGGCACCTGCAATGACTGGAAAAGAACGAACTTTTGAGTTCTTCCTTCCTTCCCCTGGGGGAGATATCCCCACTGTGCCCCACTACTCTCCTTGCCAAATGGTGGCTTATTCTTCCAGAAGGAACTCTAAGGTGAATTCTCTGAAATTCAGGATGAAAGAACTAGGATGGTAATGGGGGCGGGTGCAATAGGAATTAAATTGTTCTGGCCTTTTGAAATTCTCAATTCTCTAACCGGTGAAAGCTAAGCTTTTTCTTCAAGAGGAGGCCTCGACCTGGAAGGAAAGGAGTGTTTTCCTTCCTTTGCCAAGAATGAAATGGGAAAAAAGGAAGAAGGAGAGAGAAGAGAAGAAAGATCTTGCATTGCTTCGCTTTGAGGTGTGCCATAGGGTGAACTGATATTTCTTTTGGTCATTCCCAGAGACAGGGCTCATCTTCTCACCAGTGGACTTCCTTAAAGAAGGGGGCTTTGATACAGCTCCTTGGTTCCTAGTCAGGATAATGCCTTACTCCCCCCCTCCCCACCCTCATACATTAACCTGGCTCAGTTGTCTGGAAGACAACTGCCCCCTCCCCACAGGTCCCAGATGAAAAGCTGCTGGTTCTGGGAGGAGTGAGCAGGCTTAGACTCACCTCCATACCCATATTAGAATCCTAAACATAGGGCAGGGATTCTGGTGAATGGTGAGGGTAGGGCAGAGGGGAAACTGATTCCCTCAGATTTTGTCTCCCAAGAGGAAAATGCTTTACTTCCTTCTAGAGCCACGTCTGCCCAGCGGTAACCGGGGTCTGGGCAGGTTCACCTTCCCAAGCTCCAAACCTGAACCCTGAGGGAAGGAGAGCCTGCTTCTCCTTCATCTTCAATCTGAGACTTTATTGTCAGGTCACCTCTTGGTTTTCTGGCCTTTTGAATCTGTTTCTGAAGGAATATCAGAGGAAAGAGGTTGAAGGAGGAAATACTGGGCCCCAGCACGCTACAGCAAGTGGCTGGTGTTGGCAGAAACTGTCTTCAGGGAGAGTGGTATCGTGTAGGGGGATCCCTGGAGGAAAGAAAACCTCAAAGGAAAAGGAGAGAGATTTAATTTCTGGGTTCTTGCCAAAGGAAAGGAAATGAGAAGGGAATAAATAGAAATAATTGCCTGGATAAAGGGCCCTGAGGAAAAGGGTGACTATTGAGACACCCTGGGCCTTAAACTTTATCTGTGGACTCTCTGGATTATCCTCACCCCTGACCAGCTCAGAAACGCTCCTCCTCCCCCGCCCCACCCCAACCTGGGGGAAGTCACTTCCTCCAGGGATATGTTTCTTGGTGGGGAAAGAGAACATTATGAAGAAGCCTAATGGGGTCATTTCTGCTATCAGGTGCAGAGCCTGCTCAGGATAGGGCAGAAGCCCATCAGCACCCCTCATCACCAACTTTATTTCCCAGCCCAACTTCCGTGCCTTTGGGAAAGGTTTTTTGTTCTCCAAGTCTCACTCAAGGCAACAACTGAAAAATGTGCATAGGTTTTTGTATGGCTAATTCAGCCCATCTGGTGCCAGACTAGGCCCAGGAGGGGCAAGGCACAGAGGCAGGCTGTCATCATGCATATAGAGATCATCTTACTTGGGAAGCAGGATTCCTAGAAGTTGTGCACATTCTTTATGAAAAACTGTCCCCACGCAAATTGCCCTGGAGGGAAGGGAGGCACTGCATTCCACCCTGGTGCCTCTGTTGCCATTTGAAGATCCATTACTCTTCTGTAGAAAGCAGACTTTGTTTGGGTTGGAAGCACACCTCCAACGTAATTTAATCAGCATCGGACTTTGGCTCGTGTAATCAAATATACATATACTTTCTCCTGCAGGAAGAAAAATAATTTCTCTGTAACTGGTATTGACTTGAAGTCATGTAATCTCTGGAAAGCATCACATTTTTAAAGGGAAAGGTAAAATTAAGGGGGAAAGAACCCACAGTTTTAGTGGTTTGCCTTGCCACTGCTAAGAAAGCCAGTTACCACCTAAGAAAGGGCTGCTCCGATTTTAGATATTTCATTCCAGCTTCCTCTGTATAGTCAGCCTCCTGCATCTATATAGCAGGAAACAGGGTTGACTGGCTCACCAGATCCTGGGAATCTGGGCTTTATCTTTGGACTGAGATATCCTTTGAGGAACCTGTGTGGTGTTCACAGGCAGCAGCAGTATCTCAGTGGGCAGCCAGCCCCTTCTTTAACTGCAGTTGGTAGCTATAGCCAGCCCACTCCTTACTCTACCCGCAGGGCCTAGAGCGTGAAGCCCTGCCCTAGAGCATCCTCCAGGAGCAATCCTGGGCTCCCCACCCCCAGGGCGAGGCTCTGGGCTTTACCCAAGTTGAGTCTGTTAGGGAATCTGTTGTAAACACAGATCCATTGATTTGCATTTGTCAGAGAGTAAAGTTAAACCAGTGAAAAGAGAAGCCCTTACCCTTTTATGCCGGGCCAGGGAAACCTTTCATATTGATCCTATTGATCCAACCTTTCCCTTTAAGGAAACCACATAGTTAAAGACCCTCGTTCAATAGATTTACCCTTCGCGCTTGTGATATTCCTTTAAGTGTTCTCATCTAGGATAGCTGGGCATTAAGCCCACACTCCAAACCAAACAAAAATGAAAAGGAGGGTAGAAGGGGAGGGGTCAGGAGGCAGAATTGTGGGAAGTGAAATTGAATCAAACTGAAATGTGTAATGACTCAGTTGGAGATGTTTTTCTCATTCTTCTAAGATGACATGCAGGGTTAAGAACAAAATAGATGCACTTAGCATCTCTCTCTCTCTCTCTCTTTCTCTCTCTCTCTCTCTCTCTCTCTCCCACCAAAGAAAATTTGTTTATATGCTAGAGTAGCAGTGTTTCAGGAACATCATTTTCTACTGTAAAATTATTTCAGTCAAGCCACTAGCTGGGTTCATTGAAGCTCATACTTAAAAGCAGTTAAATCTTCCATAAAAATTATTTTGCTTCATTTGTAGCAAATCAGGAATACAATAGAACTGTCTCCAGAAATGCAATATTTTGGACTACGTATTTGAGCATGAACACTGAAGTCACTCCAGAAGAGAGAGAGCTGGGAGTTTTGTGTTCTGATAAAAGTGGGTAGAAACCAGACTGATAATAAGGTACAATTTTTTTTTATGGAGCGTTATAGATGGAATAGGAGTTGCTAACTATTCATCAGTATCCCTCATGTTTGCAGATATGAAAGTGAAAGTCCCCTTTGTTTCCAGAACTGTTGGTATGATCCATTTCATTTCTTCCTTGACCCTTTTTTGTTCTGTAAATAACATCCATGTGTGATTTTATTTTTCAACATGGTGCATGCATTATTCCTAATTGGCTAGCTCTTGGGTTGTGTTCAGACATTCATGTTTGTTTTCTATGATTGAAAAATATTAATGATTCCTTAGGTGAACTAATGTATTTATCTGCTGAGTGAGTTCAAAGGGCAGAGTTCAGCTATGGTTCAGGTTAATTGAACAGGAAGCAGTGAGCTCTCCAGGCTGTGTTGAGCAAGGGACCAGTCCCTTAAAATATCACACTCAGCAAACACACAATTTCACTGTCCTCATCCTGGAGTCTGATGTAAGAGGCTCAGATCCACTTGGATTGCCTGTTTAAAAACCCAAAGCAAAGCACAGCAACTGCAGCAAGCCCTCAGAGTCCCCCTCGGGGAAGAAGAGTTTTCTCATTGGCTAATTGCTTTATTGGTAACACTGACCTGCAGAGCAGCTGCAGGGGCCTGGATGAAGGCTTAGGCCTCATAATAATGTGCTCCATTAGAACAGGGCAAGGCATTTTTTGTTTACTCAATTGGAGCTCCCTGCAAAGTGCCATTAACCCCAGCCCAATCGTGTGTGTGCTGCAAAAGCCAGAGGTCACACCAGTCAGGCTGTAGGCAGAGCCTGCTCTGCCCTGGTGGGAGGGAGGGGGCATTCTGCTGGCACTGCCCTCCCCATGCTTGGCCTAGCCCTGTAGGCCCCTCCAGGGCTTTGACCACAGCAAGCAGTTGCACAATTTGTTTACATTTCCCAATCGCTGAATCATGTTATTGATGATTAAACAGTTCTGATCCGAGCACCATCAATCACACCAGAGAGAAAAAAAAAATCCTCCCACTGACCCTCTCTTTTCTATTTATGTTTTGTTCATTGTGCATTACAGTAAATAGAATTGTGCAAACGGTGCTTGTTAGCAGGAATAGAGTCTGGATAAGTGCTTGGATCAAGAGGAAGACAGACCTGCAAACATGACTGGGGGTGGGGTGGAGATGATTTGAGGTGGAGCCCCAGCATAGTCGGGGCTTCTATGGAGAGCACCTTGAGCTAGAGTGCCACCTGCCGGGAGTCTTCTAACTGCAGTAAACTTGCACCTCCCATGAGGCCCCAGCCCCTTCCTTTATTTTGTTCCTAGTATCTGTGTCACCATTCCCCACACTCCTGATCACTACCCACATTTTCCTAGGAATTTCTTGAGGGACTTTTTCCTTGTTCCCTGATACTCTAGCCTCTGCCTCTCCTAGTTCATTGTCAAAGAGAAATCATTGGTTCTGCTGTGATGGGTAAGGTGATTTGCCCACTCTGCACATTGAGGTAGTAGTCTCTTGCTTGGGAGGGGAGGGGCGGAGAAAGCAAAAAAATATCTGTGGGAGAGAAGAGGAATGGTTATGTGTATAGGAGAAGTGGCTCAGTTGATGGTGCCAGTGAGAACTCTACCAACCGTAAGGTGCTCTGCAAAGGTAATATATTGTACAAAGGAGGGGGGTGGGAGAGAATTCGTATTGGCAGGGAGGACGTCAGGAAAGAGAGATGCAAAATCAGCGAGCCAGAGGTGGACACTGTGAAATCCCCTGGGAAGAAAAAAGTGAACCAGCCTTTTTGCAATTGCAAAGAAGTGAGCCAGTGAGCTAGATTTGGAGTCAAACTGTGGAGCTGGCCGTAGCTCTGTGGCCGGCAGCTGTTTCCAGACTCGGCTCACATCGATCTCGGCCCAGAGCCCTTGGCAGCCCAGAGCCTGTGGGTGGGTTGCCGCCTCCGCGCCCGACCTGGGCTTCAGCACCACGAACAGCGCCACGGAGCGACCCAGAGACTGCCCGCCTGGGCTGCGGTCTGAGCGAGTTTCCCTCTCTACCCGGAGAAGAAGAATGGGCCCCTCTACTTGGGTTAAATTCGGGCAGGACCCTGATCAGAAGCTACAGCTCTGCAGATCTGGGCGCCCCAGACAGAACAGGGCCTCACATTTTCCTCTCGCGGCTCATGGCTTCCGTTCTCTGTGTGAGGTCACCGATAATAGAGAGAGAGGAAGCGATGCCAAGTCAGAGGACAAAAGATGCTAAACGACCCTTTCCTTCGGAAGAGGAAGAGCATTACCTCTGTTGGGGGGGCTGAGGGATTGAACTGTTTTTCTCCATGTTACTGCCTTGTGCAGACACTGATTGCCGCTCTCAACAAGGTATTTTAGATTTGGGTTTTCTTTCTGGGTTTACAGTCTAGTTACTCCCCACACAGATGTACACAAGTGGATGCTCCCCACCTCCACCTACGTGATGATTTTTGAAAACATGGTTTTCATTATATTAAGCAATATTCTCACATTGTATCAGGGTAATGTTGCAGGGAGAGCCAACTAAGGGGCATCACTACCTCCAGTAAGTCTTGAAACTGGGTTTGATTTCTTGAGAGCCACCTTTGATGGGCTCCTTTTAAGGCCAAGGGTTGAGTCACTTCTCCAGGCCACACAGTGGAGTCAGGTGGGCCTACAGGGTGACAGTTGACATGAGGCACAGACCCCTGACTCTGGCCATTTTAAATCAGTTGCTCTGCTTTCTTTGTATTTTTATGCCAGAGAAAAGAGACAGGTGGGGCTATAATAGGGCACAGCTCATCTCTCTTTGGGTTTTTAGTAAAATGGCCCTTGACTTCTTAAAGCTAATTAAAAGAAAACTTTTGCTTTATTTCAAGGAATTTTAGTTCAGGCCTAATTTATTGCTAAAGTGGTTTCAGGGAGGTCGAGCACAGGAACAGACAAGTGTGTCCACTTTAAAAGGAAGTCAAGGATGTGATAGATGAGATTGTCTTCCCTGTGACAATTCATCTTTAAATTCCACGTGACTCTTGCATGAAAAGAAGGAAAATGCAGTCCACAAAACAAATGTGACAGAGCATTCACTGCCAATATTAAAAAAGAAAATAATTTTCTTTGTGTACATTTTGCCCTCAAAATGAGCAGGAACATGTTTAAATCAGATCTGAGGACTGGTTTTAAATCTATTTGATAAACATTGATTAAAGCAGTTTCTTCAGGCCGTATAATCTTCGAATTTGCAGACATGCATTTCTTAGTAGTTGTTGGGTTACACCATCAAAACCTTTTCCAGTAAAACATAGGTTTGACAGTAAGCAAAGCTTTTTTTGTTTCAGTCTATTTTATATGCATCACTGCATTTTAGTAAAAGAAGACAGTACATTCTGCAGGGGCTTAGCATTTCTCTTACAGTGAACTCAGTGTGCTTTTCAAAAGATGTTTCCACAAGACTGCAATGTAAACAGGACCTCTCCTAGTCTTTTTTTTATTCCAAATACTAAAAAATGGGTGGGGTAAAAAAACTTTTTGCTTTTCTGAAACAATATAACAGATTCCCACAACTAAGATAGCTTTCTTGGATTCAGTTTTCTCCTAATATGTGCCAGAGTCCACTTCAGTTCATGGTCAAGACACCACTGTGGATGCTTTATTCATCTCAATGTATAACTTTTCTTCATTTCTCTTTCATTCTTCTCAAAAGGAAGAGACACTTTTCCCAAGGCCAATTCCTCCACCTGATTCTGGGCCCTTGTCTCTCCTGCGCTCTCAGGATCCCAGACTCCCCTGTGCTTATACCCTCTTCCTCTCCATTACCATTTTCCCATCAGCATGTCTGTGCTCCAGTTCCTCTTATCTTTTCAGAAAATGCAATGCAACCCCACCCCCCCCGCCGCCACACACACACACACACACCTGTTCTAGATTCTGTTCCCTCTCTTCACTCCTGGAGTTGCATGAACTCTGTGTCTGTTTCTTACCTCCTAAAGCCCAGCCTTCTGCAGGCTGGTTCTAACCACTCCTGTTTACTAAACCAGCTCTTACCAGTGTTAGTGTTGAGGTTCTTGTAGCCAAATCCAATGGGTGCTTCTCAGTTCTTATTTTAACTGGGCCTCTCAGCATTTGGCACACTGCATCTTGGAAACCCTTTCTTCTTTTGACTTCTGAAAATAGTACTCTACTCTCTTATTTTGCTTATTAGCATTTTGGCCACTCCCTGTCAGTCTCCTTTCTGGGCTCCTCTTGATCTGTCCATCCAGCTCAGAATTCTGGCCTAGGCTATTTTTTTTTTTAATGTTTATTTAGTTTTGAAAGCGAGACAGCATGAGCAGGGGAAGAGCAGAGAGAGAGGGAGACACGGAATCCGAAGCAGGCTCCAGGCTCCAAGCTGTCAGCACAGAACCTAACGTAGGGCCCAAACCCACGAACCGTGAGATCATGACCTGAGCCGAAGTTGGGTGCTTAACCAACTGAGCCACTCAGGCACCCCATGGCCTAGGCTATTTTTGCCCTCAACATACTCACTCTGGAAGATCTCATCCATTCGGTTACCATCTCTGTATGCTGAAGGCTTCCTGGCCTCTCTCCGGGCCTTGTATCTCTCTTAGCTCCAGGTCCTTATTTCCTTCTGCATCTGAATATCTTCGCCTGAATGCCCTCAAATTTAGTTTACCTTAAAGTGAACACTTGTTCTTGCCTCACTCTGACCCCCTCACCACTACCACCAAATATAAGTCTCTTCTTTTATTCCCTCTTTCAATAATGTTACTTTGTACACAGAATCTCATGCCAGAAACTGGAAAATCAAGTTGGACTCTTTCCTTTTCCTCTTTCCCGTTAAGTCAACCATGCTAGCCCCATGGGTTTTATTTCCTAAATATGTATCTTTCTCTTTCCATTACCTGTGCTGCTGCCCTAGTTGGAGCCATCCCAACTTCAACAGCCTCCTGATTGGTCTCCCTATCTCCAGTCTTGACTTCTCCCATCCATTTTCCGGATTAAGCCAGAGTGGTTTTTTGGAACCCAAAGATAACCACATTACACCATTATTTAAAACTCTTTTATTAGTTCCCTGTGACCATTGGATGAAGGGCCAGACCCCTGAGCAGGGTGTACCAAGTGATTATAGGGATTGACCCCTACTCACGTATAGCCTCATCTCACATCATCCCCACTTCACGCTGCTCTGGCCAAGCTGTACTACTGCCAGCAGCTCAAACACATCAGGCCATTCCTTTGGCTGAAAACACTTCTTTCCTCACTAAACTAACTTGAACTCAATTTCAGGTCTTGGCTTAGATGTCCTTGCCTCTAAGCAGTCTTCTTTAGTCTCCTCAGTTGGGATGCCCTTGAACAACCCTTCTCATTGCACGTAGAACATAAACAGATATCATCTGCTGATTTGTCAGTATCTTCCTGCCAAAGATTGTAAGTTCCACTAGAGCAAAGGTCAGATATATTATATAGTAGATAGCTAATAAGTGTCTGTGAATAAATTAATAAATACCTTTCTTTTATATGACACTGTTTCTTCTCACTTATTCCCCCAAGTTAGTAGATGGCATTTGAAGAATAATTATCAGGGGGGGCACCTGGGTGGCTTAGTTGGTTAGGCGTCCAACTTCAGCTCAGGTCATGATCTCATGGTCTGTGAGTTTGAGCCCTGAGTCCGGCTCTGTGCTAACAACTCAGAGCCTGGAATCTGCTTCAGATTCTGTGTCTCCCTTTCTCTCTGCCCCTCCCCAGCTTGTGCTCTTTCTCTCTCTCTTTCAAAAATAATAAACATTAGAAAAGAAAAAATCATCTGTGTTGGTGCATCATTTTGGAGCAGTATTTCACATTTCACAATTTCAAGTTCTCATCAGTGTCATTTTTCTCCTTAGCTAAGATAGTACAAGTATGTGTGAGTTGTAAAGGGAATCTTGAAGTGAGGCTGAGTCTTATCCAAAGCTTCAGATTATTACCAATGAGGTAAGGATGTAAAATGACAATAGCTAGACAACTAGAATAGGGACCTGTTTTACCAGTTGACTCTGGTACTCCAAGGTAACTTGCTTCACTCAAGTCATTTTCCTTGCCATTCTGCTCACACGTTGTCCTCTTTTCCATGACTATGTCTTTGCACACTTATTCCCCCACTACTTGGAATGCCTTATTTTATGTCTGTCTTGGTCCCTTCCTAGCCATCTCAGATCTTCCTTCTCTAGAAGTTCCCAGCTTACTCCAGCCAATTGTTTTCTCTTTCTTTTCTGAATTCTGGCTGTAATCATCCATTCCAAACTGCATAGCAGCTTCTTAGCTATGGTCTTAACCCCACTCTCCAGACCTCTCCTATGTCTCTGTGCAGCTCTGAAGAGGAGATATTACATGCTGTGCCTCCCACAGCGACTGGTCCACAGCTGACCCCATAGTAGGCATTTTTTTCCCAAGTGAATCATTTGATGGACTCCTTCCTATCTTTATGGAATCCCCTAATGTTGGTCACTCTTGTAGGGAATAGGTTGTGTAGGCTGACTTATTTATATCTGGCATTCTTTTCTAGCCACTGCTCTTCAAAAAGGAATATTCTTTTCTATAAATGTTTTGTTGACAGAAATTCTTGCTTACATAACCAAAAATAGATTCCTATGTCAACCTGAAATGAGAGATAAGCCAAATATGGAGGAAACAGTGCTCATAATGGGTCAGTTAATAACAAAGATTGTTCTACTTCCCGACAAAGCCGAGCATTTTAGAACAATTATGTCTGCAAATACATGGGCAAATCAGAGGGACTGGTTTCCTCTTTTAAGTTGTTTTAATTACCAGTAAACTAAACTTGAATCAAAAGGCCATTATATGATATCTGCAAATTCTTAGATTATTGATTTAAATTTACCTATAAAGAAAAAAGCCGGAGGTCAACATTTTTATATTCATAAGTTTATTCTTTTCCTTTCTCAATTTCCTTATCTTTTGGCAAATGTGTACATAAACAAAATTACCTGAGATCTTTGCAACTTAGTAGTTCAAAAATTTCCAGATGTACTAATTCAGCCTGCACAGTACTGAACTAAGTAGTTAAGGGGGGAAAATAACTTTTTTAACCCTTCATTTTACTGGATTTCAAAGATTTAAGTGGGTAAATCCTCATTTACCATTACAATATTCATATAGGACTGAGTGAAAAGAGATTTTATTGTTATCTCAGCTTTAGTGAGAAATTAAAAGGAAGATAATTTGCTATATGTCTTATGTGGAACTCATTTATTGCCTTGAGATGTTTTATCTTTTTTACAGCGATATTTTGACATTCATATTACATGAGTAACAAAGAAGACCAAACATATATAAGCTGAATTTAGTGTTAAAATTAAAACATTCTAGACTTTTGTTTCTGATGACTTTAATTGAATGCATTGCTGCGCTGCATGAATATTAGGGATTCTCAGTAAGCAGTTGACATAAGTGGCTATCATTCATGTGCCTTGCCTAACCCAACCAAATTTCCATGGACACAGAGGCAGAAATAGGCAGGTTGGGCAGAGCAAGAGGCAGCTATGGAGCCTGTCTGAAGACCTCCCAGTAGGGGCCAACCTCTTCCCTGGCTGGAACACCATGGCCTGGCACCAAAGACCACACACTGCCCTTTTATTTCTTCTGCCTGGTGCCTCAGCCTCCTCTCCTGCCATCCTGCCGAAGGAATTAGGTTGGACCCAGAGGAATCAGAACTGCTGAGCTCACCCCTCCCTGACCAGTTTTCCACCAGGAGCTTTGGGCTCAGCCTTCTGTAGGCAGATTCTGGAAATTCAATTAAGAAGAACAGAGTAGGGAGTAGGTAGGTGATTGGATTGGAGGGGAAAGGGAGGACAATCAACAGGAAAACTAGGTGGGCTTTTCTGCTATAACCCATGCCAACTGAGGAGCCCAAGTGCCCTGCCTTCGTAGAGCTCTGAAATTCCCTGGGATAGGCATATCTATCTGAGGTTGGGTAGGAGCCTCAAGCTAAGGAAAGTGGGAGTTGATGGCAGGTCCTGAGAACTGTGTCTGTACTACCCAGATCCTTCTCTCCTGAGCTATTGGGAAGGGGTTGGAAGCACCAAAAATTCCTTTTCTCCACACCTTCTCCCAGCTGATCTTACAGAGGTAGTAGCAAGTTAGTACAGTAGAAACAATGGTCTTTGCTTTGGAGCCAGACAGGCTTGAGTGTTAATTCTAAATCTGCCATTTTCTAGCTCTAACCTAACTGCTCAGAGTCTCAGAGCAGTTATAAAATGGAAATAATGTCTACCTTGGAGAGCAGATGTAAGTATCAGGGATGATCTGTGTAAAGTAGCTGTCAAGTAATAAGCTGATGGACCGTCTTTAGGACTTCCTCACAGAAACACTTAAGAGTGGTGACCTGAGGGACAAGATGACTTTGGATGTTGGAGAGGGGTTGCGAAGGGATTTTATTGAAATTCTATTATATGCTATGTATCATTTACCTACTGCCATTACAGTGCCAAGTAACAAACCATCTCCCAAACTCATGGCATTCAACAATAAACTTTTTTTTTCCTCACAAATGTGTGTGGAATTCAGTTGATCTAGGCTGGCCTCTGCTAGGCTTCCTCATGCATCTGTGGTTCAGCTGGCTTGATCTGTGTCTATGGGTGACTCTGCTCCACATGTCTCCCATCCTTTTCTGGGACCACTATAGTGGCCTGAGCTTGTCCTTCACATAACAGTGCCAAAGGGGAGAACATAAGCAATAACATACCCTGCAATATATGTTGGTGAAAGCAAGTCACATGGCTGAGCCCAGAGACAGAGTGGGAGGGTGCTACAAGGTTACTTGGCAAGGAACATAGGTACAAGGAAGGGTGAATTGGAACTTTTTCTTTTCTTTTCTTTCCTTTTCTTTCTTTTCTTGTTTTTCCCTTTTTTCTTTCTCTCTCTTTTTTTTTTTTTTTTTGCAATTTATGTGATATGTATTTTAGCTCTCTTTTAATTTTGTAGGAAGCCATTTCTATGGTAGGGATAGGACAGGATAAGAAATTTGACAACAAATAGAAAATAAATGTGGAAGTATTTCAATTTACTTTGTTATTTTATACTTTCTACAAGCAACAAATGTATGACCAACTTGATGGGAGCCATATTTCTTTGTACTATGTCTTTCAATGGACATGTGTGACCTGCTTTTCTAGATCCTAGCAGTCAGGCCTCCTGAGCTTTGATTTCCTTCTTCCCTTTAGCACTAGTACAGGGCTTAACATGTAGTTGGCACTCAATAAATACAGAATGCAAATGATCTTCAGGGTCACACAGCTCTAGTGTCCGACTAGATCCCCTCTTGCTGACCACATACAGCTCTCCACGCATATTTAAAAAGGTTTTATTTTCAATTTTTCTATTTTTCCCCACCGAAATAATCACCAAATATCTGAAATAATCACCAAATATCCGATGCCTACAGAAGTTAAGCCATTCAGTTCAGATCTGCTATTCTATGCCAACAAAATCCTAACAATGCAAATACTTTGCTTAGAGTTTGCTAATGAAGACAGAAGCATTTTGGAGATGATATCAGAAAGGTCAAAAGATTTACTCATTTGTGACTCTGAGAGTATTTAAAGTTTGTTTCTGTTTGTTTGTTTTTAACCTTAGGTTCTATATCTGGGGCATTATTTTTTAAATCATAAGCAGCGTTAAAAATACCTGATAGTTTTGTCCTGATTCTTAATGTGGGTGTTAAGAGATGCCTTCCATTAGTGAGTATGCCCCAGATAATGTGTTTATTTGCATCTTCCTTCTTCTCTGCCTGTCCCCTAATGGTCTGGTACACAGAAGGCTACTTGAGCTGATTTATATGGATCTCAGTTGCTCTCATTTGTGCATACTTAATTCAGAGAGGCGATCCCATTGATTTCTGAGTCCCACTTTTCAAGACATTGTACTTACATAGATATCTCAGCTGCTCTAACTACATTGTCTGAAAAGGAAAACATTTTAAACCTTTGGAAGCAATTTTGACGGACATTTCATTGTGTTCTATATTACTTACCTAATTAAATTTCCTTCACATCAAGGTCTGTTTAAAATTAAATTGAGAAATATTTTTGAGTTCCATTGGGCAGATAACTTTGTTTGGCTGGATTCGTTCTGCGTATATATGAAATGGCATCCTATGAATCAATACCCAGCGCTTAGACTTCCCATAGATGTGAAGAAATGACACCCTTAGTAGGCAAATGTAGTCTCCTATTATTATAACAAGCTGTCCCTGGTTACTGAACTTGTTTGCCCTGTAATTCCAAAAAGTGCTTGCAGTTTTGTGCCTGCGGTTTGGGCAGGCTGATTTATTCAGATGCTAAGCATTGTGAACAAAATTCGTAACTTATTCCATGGATTAGCTGGAGTCCTGGGACTCCTATATATAAGCTCACAGCACAGCTCAAGGCAGCTAGCTTCGTCGGGGGCACGCAATCTTATTTGCCTAGCCAAGAGGGTAGAATTCCAGATTGGGTTTGAAAGCAAAAAGGATGAGTTGTCTGAGGGTTAATCCCCAGTGGAAGAGGTGTGATTCTCAATGTTTTGTATCTTTAGAAGCAAGACAGGAGAAAGGCATTATCTCTCAGCTCCACCCACTCTGCTACTGAAGACAAGAAAAACAGACCCTCCTCATCTTTTATCCTAGCTCTGAGACAGCCATTCCATTAAATTCTATGGCAAAGGCCCCTGTGGTAATAAAGCTGTAATTGGAGAGCTGGGACTCCAAGGTACTGCTTTAATATTTTTAAAAATCATCCCAAAGAACTGCTTTTTCTTGCACTGTAATTTAGCCTTTCAGCATTTCAGAATTCATTAGAATCTTCAAGGTCTTCAAGGTTTTTCCTTAACGGGCTGCTATAAGAAAATATTGCCAACTGGGTAGTTTATAAACAACAGAAACTTACTGCTCATGGTTCTAGGGGCTGGAAATCTGAGACCAGGGCACCAGGAAGTTTGGCTGAGGACCCTCTTCTGGGTTGTAGACATCTCACTGTGTGTGTCCTCGCGTGGAGACGGACTAGGGCTCTCCCTGCAGCCTCTTTCATAAAGGCGCTAACCCCACTGGTGAGGGCTCCTTCTTCATGTTGTATCACCTCCCAAAGGTGATTTAACACTACTAATACCATCACCTTTGAGGGTAAGGATTTCAACATATGAATTTTGGGGTCACACAGATTCAGCACATAGCAATCTCTGTGCCTCAGATTATAGGTATATCATTAAGGTACTATGGGCCTTAAATGAGCTAATGCATACAGATGCTTAGTACAATTGGTACATCACGAATGCTTGCTAACTTAACTGCTATCATTGTTATTACTGTTGATTAATATTACCTTTTGTCAGTTCTCTGTGTATTAGCAGGAGATTTGACCCAAGGGACCAACTCTCTTAATTTTTATACATTAAGAGTATTGCTTGGTGTTGTCATCGAGAGCATGAGCTCCGGGGTTAGACAGATCTCATTTGTGTCCCAGCTACACCACCTACTATTTAGCTATGTGACTTCAAGCGAGTGATTGGCTTTAGAGCGACTCCGTTACTTGCTCTGTATAATGGGGGTAAGGTTGCTGTCTGACATCACCTTATCGGTGTGCAGACTAAATGAGATACCACCACAAACTCCTAACTCCTCTTTCCTCCATACCACAGATGACACCCACTTCACGTGAACACATCTGTTCTTCCGCATAATGTATGCATCATTTTCACTGGTGGAATTTATGATGACAGAGAGTGCCAGATACCACACTGGTCTCAGAATGTACTCCTTTCAAACTGGTCAGACCTGCCCTGGTGTTATTTACTCCTACCCCGCCCTGTGCCACTGTGTCCTTTAAGACTCAACAGTTATGGATATTCTGCTAAGGTCATGCTTAAAACATGGAAGTCTACTTTGTATGTAAGTAGCTCCTACTGAATCCTCACTAACTTATATTGGGATAAAGATTGTTTTGGCGTGGTACGTGTTGAGCAGAAAGTCTAGATTCGCTAGAATTTACAATTTTACATGTAAAAATTGCAGCTCAGCCAACAGGGCTCTGGCTTGTCTTTATCCTCATCATGATCACAGGTTTGGGGTTCATATCAGAAAGTTAGTTTCTCAGACATCCTGGTGGTTATGAGGCTAGAGTTCTGAGAATGGTTTCCCTGTTGGCATCTTTTCTGGTTTCAGTGTGTCTGGACCCTGCCTCTTTATCACATTCCCCAAACCTGTTTCTCATGCATTACCATGGGCTCCCCATAACTCCCTGAATGGCTTCTGTTTTGGTTCACACCATCATCTATACTCAAAAAGCCAGGAGCATTAACAAGAAAAAAGAAAGAAAGGTAGGAAGGGAAAGAGGGAGGGAGGAAGGAGAGAAAGGGAAGGGGAGGGGAGGGGAGGGAAGGGAAGGGAAAATAAAAGAAAACCCACAGACACCACGCTGTTGCTTTTTCTGAAGTAGCAACTTTTTTTGCTAATAAAAGATTTTGAAGGTATGGGCCTCTGAATTCTCAACACACAAGTCTATTTAAACAGTCTCTAGAATCCTTTCCTGACCCCAAATTACTCCCATGCATTAATTGTCCTAGTGGTTTCATGGCCACATTATTTCATATTCATTAGTGTTTTCATGAAAAATTATAACACTAATTAGAGGAGCTTCCAGTTAATTCACTTGGTGATTCATTTTCTCTCCCTCTTGGTGTTCTGTGTGTGGTCATCTTGGAGAAAGCATCCAAGGGGTAATTGCAGCTCTATTCCCTGAGTGATCGCCTAATGCCATTAGTTCTGATCCACAGGCGCATCTTGGGCGGCTCTGATGGGGTCTAGTTACAGCTGCACCCAGGGCATGCCCTTGGATCCAGGGAGGGAGGGAAGGCTGCAGGGAGGACAGGTGTTCTGGAGGGGAGGGACGGGTTTAAGGACGATGAAGTGGGAGCAGAGCTTCTTGGTGGGAGTGAGCGTCACTTTAACGTCTTCTGGAACTTGGGGTAAGGACAGGGTAGTGCCAAGAGAAATCTGCCTTGAGAAGCTGCGTTTGGAAGAGAGTAAGGCAAGCACATTCTCTTCAGTTCTTGCAGATGTGTGGACAGGCCCTGGCTACACTCTAGAAGCCTGCTTCCTGCTCAGACTTCTGTCTGATGCCAGTTCTTCTCATTAAAAGTTTATTTGACCTCACACTCATTAGGATGGCAGCTATCAAAAAACCCCAGAAAAGAATAAGCACTAGATGCGAAGAAATTGGAAACCTTGTGTGCTGTTGATAGGAATGTAAAATGAGGCCACCTCTATGAAAAGAATACCTTTTAATCAGTACCTTAAAAAATTAAAAATAAAATCACCATATGATCCAGCAATACCACTTCTGGGTACATAACCTAAAGAATGGAAGGCAGGGTCTTCAGAGGTTTGTACACCCATGTTCATGACAGCATCGTTCATAATAGTCCAAAGGTGGATACAACCAAATGTCCATCGACGAATGAATAAACGAGATGTAGTGTGTCCATAAGATGGCATATTACTCAGCCTTAAAAAGGAGGGAAATTCTGACATATGCTACAACATGGATGAACCTTGAGGACATTATACTAAGTGTAATAAGCCAGGCACAAAAAACCAGACACTGTGTGATTTCACTTATCTGAGGCGTCTAGAGTAGTCAGTTTCATAAAACAGTAGGAGAAACGGTAGTTGCCGGGGGCCAGGAAAGGAGCAATGAGAACTTGTTGTTTTCTAGATTCAGGGTTTCCCGTCTTAGAAGATGAAAATGTTTTGGCAATTGGTTGGACTATAACGTGAATACATTGGACAGCACAGAACTGCACACTTAAAAGTGGTTAAGATGGTAAATTTTATGTTATGTGTACTTTAGCACAGTTTTTTAAATGTTTGGTTTTGAAGGAGAAAGAGAGACTGAGCGTGAGTGGGGGGAGGGGCAGAGAGAGAGGGAAACACAGAAGCCAAAGCAGGCTCCGGGCTCTGAGCTGTCAGCACAGAGCCCAACGCAGGGCTTCAATGAACCCATAAGCCAAGAGATCATGACCTAAACCAAAGCTGGACGCTCAACCGACTGAGACACCCAGGTGCCCCCAAGCTAACTTTTTAAAAAGATTATTTGCCATTTATATTTGTAATACTTAACTTAATCTTAAAAATTAGAAAACAGAAAAAATAGAAAAACAAAAATGTTCTGCCACTCAAAGACAGCCATATTAATACTTTGCTTTTATTAAATTTATTTTCTAATTATTTAGGTAATGCATTAAAATATTCTTGTACAGGGAGCCTGGGTGGCTCAGTTAGTTAAGCATCTGACTCTTGGTTTTCGCTCAGATCACGATCTCATGGTTGGTGAGATTGAGGCCTGCGTCAGGCTCTACACCCACAGTGTGAAGCCTTGTGATTCTGTCTCCATCACTCTCTGTCCCTCCCCTGGTCATGCTCTTTCTCTCTCAAAATAAATAAACATTAAAAATAAATAAAAATAAAACTTTCTCCTTATAAAGACTCAAAACTTTAATGATCAGGATGAAGTCTCCTTTGCCCACGTCCCGTAATTCCAGTCTCTATCACTTCCCAGTAGTGACACTCCTACGGCTTCAATGCTGTCTGCCAATCCAGGTGCTTCCGATGCATTTATTTACTTATATATATACTCACAGAAGTATTTATCTCAGAGGCCTTGTTGTACCTTAACACGAGTGCCGCATTCTGAAGCTTGTTGCTTTCTTTCAGTGGTAAGTCCACCCAGTTTCTCTGTATAACTGAGATTCACCCAACCCGGACTTGCTGCGTTGTATCCCATGGCACAGTTGTTTGCATTTCGTTAGCCATTCCTGTACAGATGGACTGTTGGCCTGTTTATCCTGTTTTGCTATTGGCTGTATTTGCTCAGCAATGTTGGGTGAACAGCCTTGTACACGCCTCCCTGCCTATGTGAGCGAGTGCTCCTTGGGGGAGACACTGAGAAGTGGGTTGCTGGGTTGTAGAGAAGCACATATTTGAATTTTTATAGGTATTACCAAACTCAGCAATGTGGGAAAGCACCTCTTTCCCCCACATTTGCCAGTAGTTAATATATTATGCACATCACCTTTATTTATTTTTTGCATAGTTGAAGGGTTAAAAAATTTTTGTGGTTGTTTTAATTTACATTTTCTTGATTTCTAGTGAGCCTGAATATATTCATAGACCTACTGGTTATATGTATTTCCTTTTCTGAGAATGTTATGTTCATATCCTTTGCTTTTTTTCTGATTTCTTTTTCTCTTTCTTTCTTTCTTCCTTCCTTTCTTTCTTTCTTTCTTTCTTTCTTTGTACTTCTTTGATTCTGTATGCTGATAATCCCTTCTTGTATATACTGCAGACATTTTCTCCCTTGCTTTTTTTTTTGAAACTTAATAAGGTTTCTTTTAACTTCCATGCAAATTAGTCCTTTTGTTTTTTACTTTATGTGTTTGGCTTCTTGGGTAATTTTTAAACATTAGCTGTTTATTCTTTGAAGACTTTATTTTTTCTACAACACTTTTAGGTTTACAGCATAATGAAGAGGAAGTTACAGAGATTTCCCATTTACCTCCTGCCCCACACATGTGTAGCCTCCCCCATTACCAACATTGCTCACAAGAATGGGACATTTTTGTTTACTAAGAAGCAATATTGACATATCAGACTCCCCCAAGTTCATAGCTTACCTTAGTGTTCACTCTTGGTGGTATACCTTCTATGGGTTTGGACAAATGTATAATGACATGTATCCATTATTATCTTACAGAGTATTTTCACTGCCCTAAAAATCCTCTCTGCTCAGCCTCTTTATCTCTTTCCCTTCTCCCCCCAGGCAATCATTGATCTTTGTATTGTCTCCATAGTTTTGCCTTTCTCAGAATGTCATATAGTTTGAGTTATATAGTATGTAGTCTTTTCAGATTGGCTTCTTTCACTTAGTAATATGCATTTAAGGTTCCTCCATGTCTTTGCATGGCTTGCTAGCTCATTTCTTTTTAGTGCTGAATAATAAATATTCCATTGCCTAGATCTACCACCGCTTATTTATCCGTTCATCAGCTAAAGAACATCTTGGTCACTTCTGAGTTTTGGCAGTTAGGAATTAAACTACCCTAAATATCTATGTATAAGTATTTGTGTGGACATAGTTGTCATTTCCTTTGGGTAAATACCAAGGAGAATTTCAATCTCTGGATCATATGTTAAGAATACGTTTAGTTTTGTGAGAAAGTGCTGAATTGTCTTCCAAAGGAACGACTGCTTTGCATTCCTACTATAGCAATGTATGAGAGCTGCTTTTGCTCCACACCCTCGCCAGCGTGTGAAGTCAGTGTTCTGGACTGACATTAGAATTTTGGTCTTTCTAATGGGTATGTAATGGTATCAGATTATTGTTTTAATTTGCATATTTCCCTGCTGACATATGGGGCGTTTTTGCATATGCTTATTTGTCATTTGCCATCTGTATATCTTCTTTGGTGAAGTATCTGTTAAGGTCATTGGCCCATTTTTTAATTGAGATGTTTGTTTTCTTATTGTTGAGGGTTTCCCCCCCTTATTGTTGAGTTTTAAGTGTTCTTTGTATACTTTGGATAATAGTTATTTATGAGGTTTGTCTTTTGCAGACATTTTCTCTGAATTTGTGGCTTGTCTTCTAATTCTCTTGATACTGTCTTTTGCACAGCAGGGATTTTAAATTTTCATGAAGTCCAGCTTACCAACTGTTTCTTTCTTGGATTGTGTCTTTGGTGTTTCTCCAAAAAGGCATCTCCACATCCAAGATTGTCCAGGTTTTCTCCTTGTTATCTTCTAGTTTTATAGCTTTGCATTTTACATCTAGGCCTCTGACTCATTTTGACTTAATTTTTGTGGAGTCCAGATTTATTTATTTATTTATTTATTTTACATGTGGATGTCCAGATGTTCCAGCCCATTTGTTGAACAGACTATCTTAGCTCCATTGTATCACCTGACTATATTTATGGGGGTCCTTTGTGGGCTCTCTATTCTGTTCCACTGATCTACTTGTCATTCTCTCACTGTCCGGGCTACTGTAGCCTTATAGTAAGTCTTGAGGTCATGTAGTGTCAGTTCTCCAACTTTGTTCTCTTTCAAAATGGTGTTGGTCTTCTGGCTCTCTCCATATAAACTTTAGAATCAGTTTGTTGATATCCATAAAATAAGATGTTGGGATATTGATTGGGACTACATTGAATATATAGATCAAGTTGGGAAGAATTGACATCTTGACAGTATTGAGTCCTCCTATCCATGAACATGAAATATCTGTCCATTTATTCAGTTCTTTGATTTTGTTCATCAGTTTGTGCTTTTTCTCATAGATCTTATATATTTTTTTAGATTTATACCTAAGTATTTCATTTTTTTAGATGCTAATGTAAATGATATTATGTTCTTAATTTCAAATTCCACTTATTCATTGCTGGTATGTGGGAAAGCAGTTGACTTTTGTATATTAATCTGCATCCTCCAACCTTATTCTACTTGCTTATTAGTTCCAGGAGTTTTTGTTTTGGGGGCACGCTTTTTGTTTTTCATTTTCAATTCTTTTGGATTTTCTACATAGATGAAGGTGTTCTCTGTAAACAAAGTTTTATGTCTTCCTTCTCAGTCTGTATACCTTTTACTTCCTTTTCTTGCCTTATTGCATTAGCAAGCACTTCCAGTACAATGTTGAAAGGGAGTGGTGCGGGGCCCCTGGGTGGCTCACTTGTTAAGCATACAGCTTCGGTTCAGGTCATGATCTCATGGTTCGTGAGTTTGAACCCCACATTGGGCTCACTGTTGCCAGCGTGGAGCCTGCTTCAGATCCTCTCTCTCACCCCACCCCCACCTCTCTCTCAAAAATGGATAAACATTAAAAAAAAAAATAAAAGGGAGGTGGTGGTGGTGAGAGGAGCCCACTTGCACTGTTTCTTGCCTTGTACCTGACCTTAGTGGGAAAGCAAGTTTCTTACCATTAAGTATGCTGTTAGCTTTAATCTGTTCTTTCATTTGTCAAGAATTTGTTTTTGTAAGTGATGTGAGGTTGGGATTTATTTTTTTCCCTCAAATTGATAACTACTTGATCCAACACTAGTTTCTAAACAATTCATCCCTTTCTTAGGATTTGAAATGCAATATTTTCTTAATCATGTATTAAATTCACTCATATATGTGAGTCTGTTTCTGAACTCCATTCTGTTCTATTGATCTATTAATTCTCATGTCAACATCACACTATTTAAATTATTTAATGTCTTGAGGTCTGGTGAAGCATGTTTTACCTTCTCATCTTTTGTTTCTGAATTTTCTTAGCTTTTCTTGCACTTTTATTCTTCCATAGGAATTATAGAGTGAGCTTGAATTTATATATTATTTTGACCTTTCAATTTTATAGGGGATACAGTTCGCTTAGCCAAATTTTTGTGTATATTTTCATTAAGAAAAGTTTTAGCTTTGGTTTTTCTATTTTTTGCTAAATAGTTGTTATTCCTAAGTACTTGTGTTATTGTGAATTTTTTTTCTGTTGCCTTTTCTAATAGTTTACTTCTGGTTTAAAGAAAAGCTATAGCTTTTTAAAATGTTTTATTATAGGGGCACCTGGGTGGCTCAGTTATTTAAGCATCCAACTCTTTGATTTCGATTCAGGACATGATCTTGTGATTCATGGGATCCCATGTCAGGCTCTACGCTGACAATGTGGAGCTTGCTTGAGATTCTCTCTCTCCTCTCTCTGCCCCTCCATCACATACTCTCTCTCTCTCTCAAAGTAAATACATAAACATTTAAAAAAATGAAAATGAAAACAAAATAAAATGTATCACTATAAAATAAAACATATATACAGGGAGTGTATGAAAAATAAATGGATCACTTAATGAGTTGCTGTAAAGCAAATTGAATATTGTCAGCTCTACAAAAGTCCTCTGTATTCCCTTTCCTTGTCAAAATCCTGTCCCTCAATCATAATATTTAAGTAACAACCTGCCTTTTATGATAATTATCTCTTGGCTTCATTTTATAGTTCTTAACCCTCAAGTATGTATCCCTAACAGCTAGTTTTGCCAGGTCTTTAAACTTCATATCAATAAATTCACTCGGTATGTATATCTTTGTGTCTGGCTTCTTTTATTCAACATTCTCTTCACTTTGTTACATGTAGTAAGAGGAGAAGGTGTTCTTTCTTCTTCAGAGCTGTGTTGAATTCCATTAAATTAATATGCCATAATTTATCCATTCTCCTGTTGGTGGATTGAAACCACCACTTGGATTTTTTCTAGTTTTAGTACAGACAGCTGCTCTGAACTTTTTCGGGCATGTATTCTAATGTACATGGCATATATTTCTGTAAGGGGTTCTTCATTTGGGTTCCCCTAGAAGCAGACTCTGAAACAAGGATTCTAGTACAGGTCATTTATTTGAAAGGTGATCCCAGAAAGCACTGGTAGAGGAGTGGAGAAGTAAGGCCAAGAAGGGAAGAGACACAGGAAGTGCTCTTTTATCAAGGACTTTCCATAGCAGGTAACTAGGACTTAATCCTATCGAGCCACTCTCTGTGTGTTCATAGAAAACATGCTTCAGGGTGTTGGGGTATTTATCTGGCAAAACTCCTCATTCACTGATTGGGAGAAGCTTTGGGGAGGGGGTCATTAATTCCCCAGCCTTTCTGGCATGACCTGCATATGGACATAGCAGTGTCTGGCAACGAGAGAAAGCCATTTGGCAAAGAGATAGAGGTACTGGCAATTGGGGGTTGGGCTGGCATGCACTGCAGTGGTGACAGCCGAGGGATTGTGCCGGCACACGATAGTGTCTGCAACAAGTCAGTCTATCTAGGGGCAGAATTTCTGAGTCATAGGGCATGCATATATTCAACTTTATCAGACACTGCCAAATGTTTCCTAAACCACTGTACCAATTTACACTCCCCCAACAGCATGGGAGAGTTCTCCTATCCTTGCCAGCCCTTGATATTGAGAGACTTACAATTAAGCCATTTTGGTGAATGTGTAACATTGTTTTTAATTTATAATTTCTAGATGACTAATAATTGTGTCTTTTTGATATTTTTTAAGTTTATTTTTGAGAGAGAGAGAGACTGCACATGCACTCACAGTTGGAGGGGGGAGGGACAAAGAGAGAGGGAGAGAGAGAATCCCAAGCAGGTTCCACACTGTCAGCACAGAACCTGACACGGACCATGAGATCATGACCTGAGCTGAAATCAAGAGTCAGGCACTTAGCCAACTGAGCCACCTACGCGTCCCTAATTGTGTCTTTTTATATAATTACTGGAAATTTGGTCTTCTTCCATGAGTGTCTGTTCAAGTCTTTGCCTGTTTTCATGTTGGGATGTCTGACTTAATGGATTTCTTTTTTTTTCTTAATTTATTATTATTATTTTTTTAATGTTTTTATTTCTAGGAGAGAGAGAGAGAGACAGCATGAGCAGGGGAGGGTCAGAGAGAGAGGGAACTAGGAGAGAGAGAGAGAGACTGAAACAGGCTCCAGGCTCCGAGCTGGCAGTCAGCACAGAGCCCGACATGGGGCTCGAACCCACGAACTGCGAGATCATGACCTAAGCGAAAGTCGGACGCTTAACCGACTAAGCCACCCAGGCGCCCCTGACTTAACGGATTTCTAAGAGATTTTACGTATTATGGATTCAGGCCCTTTGTCTATCATATGTGTTGCAGATATCCATGGCTCTCCTTTTACTTTCCCTTTCTCCCTTTTTTTTCCTTTTACTCTCTTGTTTCTTTTGATCTACAGAAATTCTTAATTTTAATATGCTTCTATTCGTAAATCTTTTTTCTTTGAGTCTTAAGAACTCTTTCATGTGATTGTAAAGATACAACCCTATATTACTTTTATAAACTTTATTGGTTTGCCATTAACATGAAGGTCTATGATCCACGCAGAACTTATTTTTGGTGTATAACAGGAAGGTAGAGGTGAAGAGTTGAGCCCTGCCCCAATGCCTATCCGGTTACCCCAGCTCCATTATTAGAAAGAAAACACTTTCTTAATTTTCTTCAGTGCCATTGTCATTAAATGGCCCTTGTTATTAAATGAAGTGTCATTAAATCTTGTTATTAAATGAAGTGTCCGTGTGTGTGGATCTGTTTGTGGGCTTTCTGTTCTGTTCCACTCATCTAGTTCTGTACCCTTATCCCAGTACTGAACCATGGTAGTCTTATTAAAGTCTTGATGGTTGATTCGGCGAGTCCTCCTATCTTTTTCTTTTTATCAAGAATAGCTTGACTATTCTTTGATATTTTGCATTCTCCTAAAGATTTTAGAATCAGCTTGTCAAATCCCCAGAAAAGCTGAAAAGGCAAGAAAGAAGAAAAAGAATGACGGAGAGAAATCTGCATTCTCCTAAAGATTTTAGAATCAGCTTGTCAAATCCCCAAAAAAGCTGAAAAGGCAAGAAAGAAGAAAAAGAATGACGGAGAGAAATCTGTTGGGATTTTCATTAGAGATTTGATTGGATCTATACATCAACATGAGAGAATTGAACTCTTAAATATTGAGTCTTCCAATCACTTTATTTAGATATTCTTTAATTTCTCTAACAAAGTATATAGCTTCCTCTGTCAAAATATTGCTACCTATTTTTTAAATTTATTTCTGTATGTTTGATGTTTTGATCCTATTATAAGTGGTATCTATTTCCTCTTCTGTTTGTTGGGTTATATAGGATTTTTGTCTACTGATATTGAGTCTAGGAACCTTGCTGAATTCTCATATTAATTCTAATAGTTTAATCTGTTTATTATCTTGGATTTTCTATGTATACGTAATCAATGTTGGTTTTTATATGTTCATCTTGTAACTGAGCACCTTCCTGAATTTTCTTACTGGTTCTAGTAATTTGAGTATTGAGGTTTTTGGGTTTTCTAGGTTAAAAAATCATATTAACTTATAATTATGAGTGTTCCATTTCTGCCTGGAGAAGCACTACAGGGTAGCAGCCCCATTACTTACTAAGTAATTTGCTTACGCCTCTGTGACTCAGTATCATCAGTTGCAGACTACCTCTAAGGTTGATTGTAAAAGTTAAATGAGTTAATATCTATCAAATAATGCCTACCAAATAATGAACACTCAGATTATGTAGACTTTTTTCATTTTACCAGTTTCATTCCTTTCTAAATGTTCACTTATTTGTGGGGTTTTTTTCTTATTTTTATCACACTGACAACTTTCCCAGCATAATATTGAATAGTAGTGGTGCCTTCATTGCCTCTCGTGAAAGTGAACACTTTGAAATATTTCCTTCTTTTTCTTGTTGTTGTAGGCACAATTGTTTTCTTTTTTATCTGTTTCACATATAGGAAATCATCTTTAACTGGATTATAAATCTGACGTTTGACTCTGGAAGAGGGAGATACTTTTCCAGAGGATTTTTTTCCCCAACTGTATACTTCACATAGTGATATGAAATATTAATATGGAATTATTTGTTTTTAAACATCACTGAGATCCTGTTGCCAAAGGAGGCATCAGCTGTCCTACCTTCTTACAGAGTTACTGCCGCAGCCTTTCTGAAGAGGCGATGCGTATTAAGTAGTGATTCTCCTTTGGATGTTTGGGATGAGTTCAGGGGTATTCATAGCCACGTGGGGCTGCTGACCTGTTCTTTGTTAGGACAGTGTAACATTCTTGAGCTTTTAATTTTGATTGTATTCCAAGTAACCTAGAGTATGTGTTCAGTTATTTTTCGTTTCATAAAGAGTCTATAGATACCACTTTTCTGAGTTATCATGTGGCTTAGAATGCCTTCCTATGGGAAAGACCCCCTGAGCTGCAGAAATTCTAGCATTGCAACCGCTATGTCCGTTTTGCTCTTAATTCCCTCCAATGCTGTGTACTTCTCTCCTGCAAGTTTCTATCTTTCTCATCTCATCTTACTGTTTTTATTACACACTATTACTTCGGGAGTTCTGTTTTCTTCATCATTTTCCGTTCCTGTTTCTTAGAAACATCTCCTTTGGCATCATCTTGAGATACCACCTGATTCTCTAAAATATTCTTGAAGTTTCTGTAAGATGTTTTCAGAAGAATTTCCTCTGATTCATTCTCAGATGAGAAAACGGCAGTCAAGTCTAGTGCGGTCAACAAAAAAGGTTGTGTGTTTTCCTTACGACCTCATTTCTGGGTGTCAGTGCACTCACCCTCTTGGCCCTGCACGGAGTTGGCAACCCAGCTTCTCCTATGGAACCAGTTTTCTTTTAGTTTGGCCCTGCTGGGCCACCAAGGACTCGTGGCCTGCGTGCACTCCCGGGCTGCGGACAAGCTGGTCAAGGGGAGTAGATGCATCGGTCCCCACACACTGCTCACCAAAGCCTCCTCTCGCCTCGTGTTCACCTAGAGCACTTTTNTCTGACCCTCCCCTGCTCACGCTGTCTCTCTCTCTCTCCTAGAAATAAATTAAAATATTTAAAAAATTTTTTTTTAAAAAAGAAGAAAACTGAGCTTTCCATGCTGTGGTCTACTGCTGCTGGCGTTTCTCTCCTAACCCTCAATTTATTTTTTTCCTAATTATTTTCTGAGAGTTGCTGTTCTCAGTTAGCTAGTGGGTAGTAGTGGAAAGCACATTGGCCGTCTCAGCAGACTTACCGACACAAGCAACGGCTGCTTAATTTGAATTACTGAGCCACTGGAGGACTCAGGTGCTAGTTTTTCAATTCGGATATTGTTTTTCAACCTAGTTCCATTGGCCTTGTGTTTGAGGGGCAGATGCCTCAGAAATGCCCTCACACAGGTTGACGGAAGTCCTAATTTTCAGTTTGGTGAGTTTTATCTTCTAGGTTTTTGAGATGATTTTAAGTAGGAAGTTAGGAGAGGCTACGCTGTCTTTGCCATTTTAAGCCGGACATTTCCATCCTGAATTAAGTATTTGTTTTTACGAATTCACGACTTCCTGGATAGCTTGCAGGACATACAGCTATACCATAGAATGAAAGATCTTTCTTTGGGCACCTGGGTGGCTCAGACGTTAAGCATCTGACTTCACTCAGGTCATGGTCTCACGGTTCATGAGTTCAAGCCTCGCTTTGGGTGAGCTCGCACCCTGCTTCACGTAAGCTGGAGCCCCCCTTTGGGTGAGCCCAGCTTCTCTCTCTCTCCCCCTCCCTCTGCCCCTCACTCACGCCCTCTCTCTCTCAAAAACAAAATCTTTCTTTGCCAGACTTCAGCATAGGCAGAATAACCAGAAACTGTCATTTCAAAAGCTGAGTGCCCCAAAAGGCTTCTTCTAATAGGCAGATAGGAAGCAAAGCCCCCTGGACTAGAAGTGAGGGCATCTGGGTTCTCAAGGCTGTGTCACCGACTGGCTATGGTCAGTCTTGGGCTACTCAAGGCACCTCCAAATGCCTCAGACTCCTATATCCAAAATAAAGGATTGGACCAAGTGGCCTCCCACATCCTGCCATTCTGAAACTCGGGCATTCTACCAGGTATCCTGGGACATCTGCTGTCCGCAGCCTGTCCCTTCTGCGCTCTGAGCTTGTGCTGAAAGGGAAGCAGAGGCTGAAGGCGCACCTGCGCTGGGTGGGCAGGCATGCTGGGGGGCGGGGGGCAGTGGGAGGAGCGCTGGACAGCATGTGGTGCCCAGGTCTGGTGCCCTCTGGGGAGACTCGCCCTCTGGGGCCACCCTGAGCTTTTTTTCTGCCTTTGCCTCTACTTAAAGTCGTCAGGCACCCAAGGGCCCCCATTTCCCGAGTTCCTTTCCGTGACTTCGTATTGACGGTAAAAATAAAGACAGGAAATAAAATTTGTTTTCTTCAGGGAATGTCTTTGGGGCATGGGAACTGAGAATAGTGGCTGGCTGCCTGCCTTTTGTTTGACAATAAATGGACATCGGGGAGCCGCTGTAAGGTTTGTCAGGACCAGCCTGCTGAGAAGCATCCCCCGCCCCCTGCCAACACCCAAGCATAGGTGGGGGCAGCACACAGAGGAGGAGTGGAGATTTATATCCATCATCCACATTTTCCAGGTGGGAAGCGGGTACTGCAGGGTTACCTGGATGGGCAGAAGTTTGTCTCAGGGCAGAAGTGAAGCCTGAGGTGCGGCTCAGGCGCTCAAGGGCGACACCAAGCTTCGTGGGGCTGCTGGTATCTCTGCGCTTTGGATGTGACCCCCATCCAGTGTCTCCAGAGTGAGGGGTATATGTCTGTGCAGCTGCCCCCCCCCCCCCCGTCCTCTCTCTCTCCCTTTTCCCTGCTGCTTCCCCAGCCCCAGCCCAATTTTGTGCTAATCAGCCAGGCAGCAGCTTTCTCACTGCAGCGTAAACTCTTCAACCCAGCGCCTTGGCTGTCCGGGATGACCTGGCAAATGGTTTAGAGGTTTTTCTCGCCAGGGCTTTGTCTGCACTCACAGTTAGAAGGGAAGGAAGGAAGGAGGAAGCCCAACAACAATGATGACTCCAAGTCCATTGATGTGTACGCCCTCCCTGTCTCTGCTCTTGGCCTCCCCCACGGCTGTGGGTCCAGAGGTCACTGGCTCCACTGCCAGGGGGCATTGGCGTCTGTTCTGTGAGGAAAGCCAGCTTCCAACCTGGAGACAGGGCCATTACGCGTCCTGTCTTACTCAGGCCAGAGACACTTGCAGAAACCAGAGTGACGTGAGGGTTGAGCTCTCGGGGGCCGAGTTCATTGCACTGGCTCCGTAAGAATCTGGCCTTTGATAATAAGGTCAGGAATCAGAGAGAAACAGGGAAAACTGCAAAGCACTTAACTGCAAACTATTTATAGCTTCCAAGTTTTATTTATTTTTATTTTTTTGATGTATATTTATTTTTGAGAGAGAGACAGAGTGTGAGCAGGGGAGGTGCAGAGAGAGAGAGGGAGACACAGAATCCGAAGCAGGCTCCAGGCTCGGAGCTGTCAGCACAGAGCCCAACATGGGGCTCAAACTCGTGAATGGTGAGATCATGACCTGAGCTGAAGTTGGACATTTAACCACCTGAGCCACTCAGGCGTCCCTACAGCTTCCAAATTTTAGACAGCCCAAGGTAGTTAAATAATGATTTGAAAAGATCGTGTCCCTTGCAGCCCCTCCCCCTTCACCAAGCCCTCCCACCTCCGAGGTGGGTGATCAGTGCCCTGCTAGCCCTGGCCCTCAGGGGCCAATGCTTAGAGCTGGAGCCCTATGTCTGGTGTGTCAGACCCTCCAGTGCCATGTCCCTGTAGCAGTGCGCCAGCACATAATTCCTGTGCACAGCAACCTAATTCCCTGCATTTGCTAAGATTTATCAGCATTGGTGGCTTCCTAGCATTAAATATGGACTATCAGAGTATGCAACTCCTTGCTTCTTGCTTCCCTATTTGAATGCAGGGGATCCTGTTATTGCTTGAAAAGCTCTGGAATATGCAGATTCATTCCAGAGGAAGGGCACCTCCCGGACACTGTCACCTCTTCCATGGGCTTGCTCTTCTGTCAGGACCAAAGAGCCACCTCTTCAGAGCCGGGAAGCAAAGGGAGTTTATTTTGCTTCTCCTTACCTCAACACCCCACACATCTTCTTTATTCATCAGTCAGTGGACAGCTGGGTTCTTTCCATAATTTGGCTATTGTAGATAATTCTGCTATAAACATCAGGGTGCATTTATCCCTTTGAATTAGTATTTTTGTATCCTGTGGGCAAATACCTCATAGTGCAATTGCTGGATCGTAGGGTAGTTCTATTTTTAACTTTTTGAGGAACTTCCATAGCGTTTTCCAGAGTGGCCGCACCAGTTTGCAATCCCAACAGTGCAGGATTCCCCTCTCTCCACATCCTCGCCAACCTTGTTGTTTTTTGTGTTGTTGAGTTTAGCCATTCTGCCAGGTGTGAGGTGGTAGCTCATTGCAGTTTGCGTGAGATTTGCATTTCCCCGACGATCAGTGATGTTGAACATCTTTTTGTGTGTCAGATTTCAGTTGTATGTGGAATTTAAGAAATAAAGCAAATGAGCAAAGGAACAGAGAGAGAGAGGCAAACCAAGAAACAGACTCAACTATAAGAACTGGTGGTCACCAGAGGGGAGGCAGGAGGGAGATGAGTTAATAAGTGATGGGGATTAAGGAGGGGACTTGTGATGAGCACCGGGTATTGTATGTAAGCAGTGAATCACTATATTGTACACCTGAAACTAATATTACATGGTATGTTGACTAGAATTCAAATAAAAACCAAAAAAACAACCCTCGGTTTCTCAAAACCAGGTTAGAGCTATAAATATGAACTTACTTTCGTCATTGGTTTTTCTGGTACAACCCAGCTAATCTTCCCGGCACAGCGCTCAGCCCTGGTGTGCCCTCCGTGCCAGAGAGGGGCCACACTCCCACTTTGCACAAGCCCTTGAAGGAGGGCAGCTTCAGGCTCTCCAGCTGAAAGAGGGCAGCGATTCTCCTTAGCGTATTTTCCAAACCCATATACTTGGAGGTGAAGTGACCACTGACAAATGAACCGCCCCCACCATGACTTCCTCCCCTCCCCCACTCCCACCCTGTGCCCTGGCAAGATCACACTGAACTACAGACGGAAAGTATTTCCTGAATGCAAGGAGAATATGGCACTTCTGCATTATTTATGAGAGGCTAACAATACCCATCATATGTAGAATGTATTTGGACATAAATTAGTGATGTTAGGAAACACCAGTGGTCCCAAACCTATTAGGATGTCTGACACATATATGAAAACACATCACAGCCTTACCTTTTCTACGAGGCTGGGAATTGGCTATGAGACAACCTCACAATGAAAACAAATCTCTTTAACCTTGTATTTGCCATTAGCCCCCTGGGCAGTTCATCTACCATTGAGTAAATCTTGGAAAACCACTTCAAATTATGAGTTCTTAACCTTACCTTCTTATATGCCTTTTCTCTTCTTTCCCTATGAAAAGAGACTGTTTACATTTATTAAGCACCTATTATGTGCCAGGTGTCACAGCTAGCATCCTGATGTCTGGAGAGACGGGCATTAGTATCCCCATTTTATAGGTTAGGGAACTGCGACTCAAGGTCATGCAGCTGATAACCAGGTCTCAGTTTCAAGCCGACTCTTCTTCTCTACCTGGGCAGGAAGGCAAAGGTCTTTCTTGGCATCTATATCTGTCACCGCCATAATGCTGTGTAGCACAGAACCGCAAAACCAGCGGCATAAAGCCATAAACATTTATTTTTGCTCAGGGGTCTGCGGTCCACTGAGCGATTCTGCGGCTCCAAGCCACGCTCGGGTGGCCTCAGCTGGGCTCACTCATGCACCTGCCGGCAGCTGCTGGGGCCACCAGGGTCGGCTGACCCAGGCTTGCCTGGGCCTGTCACATGGGAGCCAGGCAGGGTTCCAAGGACGTGGACAAAACACATGGCTCCTTGAGGCCTGGGCTCAGCACTGCCACATTCGTTTGGCTAAAGCACATCACCCGGCCGGCCCAGATGCCCAGGAAAGGCAGGCAAACGCCATCTCGTGCTGGGCCGAGCTACAGTCACATTGCAGTGGGCGCAGATATTGGGAAGGGAAGAATTGGGGCCAATTTTGCAATTAGTCTGCCTCAGTTCCCACTGTGGGGCTGCTCTGCCCCCTTGGGGGCACCTGCTTCCTGTAAGCCCCCTTCACCCCCACCCCCACCCCAAGCCTGCTCCAGGAGCCTCTCCTCATTCATACGAAGCGGCAGGATGCTGCTGCTGTGGATAATTTAAAATGATTCCCTTCCCAAGAGGAAGGAGGGCAGTCAGTCTGGCAGGGGTTAAGTCTTCAGCCCATCTGATTAAGCTACAGCAGGCGCCCCCAGCATGGGCCAGCATGCAGAGGCCGTTCTGGGGCAGTGCGGACGGCACTTGCAGGGCTCCTGGAAGCCACACAGCTAGATCCTTGTCCGCCTACGCCTGAGGTGGTGGCTTCTTGCGGATTCCCCTTTGGAAGCAGCTCCCCCTTGCCCAGCCCCAAGCATCGCGTTTTGCTGGTGGAGTCCCCTCCTTTCCAGGAACCCGGCAGTCACCTTCCCACTGGCCTCTGCAAGGACCTGTCTGGCCCGTGTGCTTGTGGTTTCTGGGGAGGAAGGTTGGAAGGACAAATCCATTTCCGCAGGGCTCCAGGGCCAGCCCGGCCCGCAGGGGCAGCGATGTGGCACGGCGGCGGCGGGCAGGCGCTCGGTGGGTGGAGGAGGGAAGGCAGGTGCTTAAGCAGAGGTGGCGGGCGCAGCCGGATTTCTGGAGGACAGGGACGGGCCAGGCCAGGAAGCTCATGAGAACGAAACAACATTTTGAGAGGCAACTGGGGAGACAGGAGTTTAAAAATCCTTATCTCTGAAAGATCAGAGAGAAGAGGAGAAGCTCTGCACACCCTGGAGACCAAATCAGGCCACGCTTGCCCTGCTGACTCACACTCAGTGCACACCCGGGGCCACCTTCCACCAGCAGATAACTCACCAGCATCCCCTGGGACCCTCGCGAAGTGGTCCCAGAGGCCAAACCCTGAAGCTTCTAGTCTGGGAGGGCAGAGAAGCTCCTGACTCCACTTTTCACTAGGAATGTGGGATAAATGTCCCCAAAAGAGGCACCTGCCCAATTTGGGACTTTCCAGGCAGAACAGATTGTGTATATTAGCACAAGTGTGTATGTTAAGCTTGCAAAATTTCCATAATTCTTCTGACCGCCAGAGGGGAAATGGATAGATGACATCACTGAGCGAGACAGCATTTGCCTTTGGTTTGGGAAAATAAGTAAAATGGTATAAGGCAGAGGGAGAGGCCTGTGAAGGCTAATCCATCATAAAGGGGGGAAGGCCCTGGGCAGCCGTGTTGGGTCCAGTGAGCACCAGGAAAGGGAGGCACAGGGAGGCCCGGGGACCACACCCAGGTCACGGCCAAGAGATGGCAGGGCTGGGCTCTGTGCTTAGGTCAGTTCGACCTGCCAGGCCCTCATCTGTCTCTGTCTCCTCCCTGTCGGCTGCTCAAGAAAAATAAAACTGCATCTCAGGTCTGGGGAATGTAACTCATTTCCATGAGACATTTTCCTGTCCACTGAGGCTAGTGTACAGAAGCCCAAAGAACCTTCCAGCACTAATTCTGTAGCTAACCGCCAGTCTGAATTCCCCAAAGAAGAGTGTTCCAACCCAAACAGAAGGGGTCGCTTAACAGGGGCCTGAATTCACGGGACAAACCACCCCCCTCCCCAGTGTGAGAAGTGTTCAGCTCTAGAGCAGGGGTGGCCAAGGAGTCCCATCCAGTATTGGGTTCCTCTTCCTTCACGCCTTGAAGAGCTGAAGCCACTGTACCTGAGGGACCAGGTGTCAAGGTGAAGTGTGGTTCCAGGATGGCCGTGGCCTGTGTCGGCCTCTCCAGACACACCCACACACACACACACTCACTCACTCACTCACTCACACACTCACACACGGGCGTGCAGAGCTGAGGCCACTCACCTGGGACACCAGGCCCTCCCGGGAAAGAAGGAAAGGGAAAAGAAGCAGTTGGCAAGCCTCAGGCAGGTGGGAGCCCTGAACCTGCCCCTTCTTGCTTCTCCCTACCACTCGGTCTTCCCTTCCCCACAGAGGCCCTGGCTTCCAACAGCCCTTCATCCCTTAGCATGCAAACGCCAAGAGACCTTTGTCACAGTAAGGAACATTGGTGGTGGGTGAAAACAAACTTTTTTCTGTCGGGAGAAAACTGCACAGTCACTGACCTTTGTGGCACCAGGGCCCCTCCTCCACGAGGAGAGAAAGGAAAGCACAGATGATTCAGGGATTTTCTTGGCCTCTTTAATCTTTTTTTTTTTTTTTAAGTATTTATTTTGAGAGAGGGAGAGAGAATATGAGAGCACGCACGTCGGGGAGGAGCAGAAAGAGGGAGGGAGAGAATCCCAAGCAGGCTCCATGCTGTCAGCACAGAACCCGACCTGGGGCTCAAACCCACCACCATGAGGTCATGATATGAACCAAAATCAAGAGTCAGACACTTAACCAACTGAGCCACCCAGGTGTCCCTGGGCTTCCTTAATCTTCTTCAGTCCCTGGTATTGACCCTCACCGTCTCACCTGTCTTTGAATCCCCTTCTGATGTGAATCACCTCTGGTTTGGTAACCCTGCTGCATGCCCTGACCACACACATTGGTGCCCGTGTGATCAACCCCTGGCATGCCCCCCAGAGGGAGTAGCAGCAGAGCCAGGTGGTCAGCAGGAACCTGGGCTAACCTCAGACCTTCCAGAAATAGGAGATTCAATGTACCCTCACCCCCGTCGAACACCTGTCTGTTGGGTTTCTAACACACTCCTGGGTCACAGGGAGCTACACGGCTTTCTCCTAGCTGTTTAGAAATGGGTATTTGATTGTACTGTAGTATGTTCACACCAATGCCATTTACACTCGTGCCCATGGGGATAGCTGGCTTCACACCTCATCCCAGCTCCAGGCATCATTTGGGCTTAGATTTGTAAAGCAGGTCTTCTCCCTCTTGTTTTTGTTCCCTTCAGCTCCAGATCAACTGCTTTCGTAAGAATCGTGGGGTGAGAGCTGTTGGTGGTGTGTTTCTTATTTCCGTAACTGTCGGGGGTGGAAAGCAAAACTGTCTCTTTGAAATGTGAAGAAGTAAGTAACTTATGGCCTCCAAAGAGAAGTGTGGGGTGCCAGGTGCCGGGCATAAGGACTCTGAGCAGGTTATGGACCTACTGCCTCGGTATTTTGGGCTTTTGGACTTGCCATCCATTTGCAGACCACAGGCTACATCTCTGCATGGGTTGGTGTGGACTCTGGTGGATTTGGAAAGCTGTGGAAAGGCGCATGCAGATGTGTTGTTCTGTTCTTTCCCTTCGTTTGCTGAACATTGTGCCTTGAACATTTGTCTCTTCAAGTGTGTGTGCGGGCACACTCATGCACGTGCGTGTCTAACCAAATATAATGTGACAGGCCAACGTGCACCTTCATCAAGATTGTCTAAACACCCTATTGAAAGTACAAATAAAGCATTATCCGAAGAGTAATCAATATTGGTGGGAAAATTGAGGGATGTACAGTTAATCCAAAGGAGCGTGAATCGACAAAGGACCTCAGCCAGTGTTTGTAGAGAATATTTGCCCAGATTTTGTTATCAGGAGATTACCATGAAACTGTTTAATCAGAATCCTCCATGGGGCGCCTGGGTGGCTTAGTCGGTTAAGCGTCCGACTTTCGCTTAGGTCATGACCTCATGGTTCGTGGGTTCGAGCCCCGCGTCGGGCTCTGTGCTGACTGCCAGCTCGGAGCCTGGAGCCTGTTTCGGAGTCTGTGTCTCCCTCTGTCTCTGACCCTCCCCTGCTCACGCTGTCTCTTTCTCTCCTAGAAATAAATAAAACATTAAAAAATTAAAAAAAAAAAAAAAAGAATCCTCCTGATGAAGGCTGGGGACCAGGGGTCCCAGGAGGCCGGGGCAGGGACAAGTCTGGGACCTGAAGTGGCAGCGTGGTCAAGCATGCTGGCCCCCTTGTCTCAGAGGGGCCCAAGGAGGTTTGTGAAAACAGATTCCAGAAGCCTGCCCCACACGGTGAAAATCAGAATCTCTGGGATTGGGCCCCAGAAACTGCCTTGCAAACAGATCCCCCTCTTAGGGGCCAATGTCACAGACACTGTTTGTGTAGAGGAGAAAGGTAGAGAGCTGGAAGACAGGACTCTTACCCTGGGTTTGGAGCAGACAGGAATGGTACCCCAAGCCAATCACTTACCCCCTCTAGGTCTCAATTTATTTCATTTTAAAATGGAAATAATTTGGCTGGTTTACCTACATCAGGATTACTGGGGAAACGTGGTGAGAGGGAGGGTGGGAAGGGAGCCCTTCCACATGCTCTCCTGGGCCTCTGCAGAGGTCAGCGCTGTCACTTCCACTAGATGACAAGCTTGGGCTCTGCTAGGTGAAGCAGTCGGCTGCGGTCCCAAGTCCCTGGAGGTGAAGGAGCCCGGCTTTGAACCCAGGCATGTCTGGTTCCAGAGCTTTCCATTCCATCAAGGTGCTCCTCTGAGATTTTAGAAATCAGGCATTTGCTTGGCAGCCAGCTGAGGAATGTGAACCAGCAGCATTCACCTTGGGAGCTCATTAGAAATGCAGGTTCTCAGGCTCCGCCCTAGGCCGACTACATCGGAATGGGTTTGCAAGTGATTCCCAGGCACCTTAAGGTTGAGAAGCCCTGTTCATTGCAGGAGTGAACAGGTGTGGACCCTTTGAGCCTTTCTGTCTGGACTTCCATTGCCAGGGAAGTGTGCTTTATCTAGGAAAGTCTGAGCCTCCAAGAAAATGGGTTTTAAGATGGAATCAAATGTTTTTTATAGGTGTGTGTATATTTACTTTTCAAAGGGAATACGATTGCTTTTATTTAAAAAAAAAAAATCAGGAAGCATTCAGCAAAGTGTAATCCTTTTTCGTGTATCTCAGAAGTGACTCCTTTATGGCAGATAGTACCCCCCAGGGAGGATGGTCAGTAAGGTGTGGGGGCAGGGGGTGAATTCAGGCTCCTGAAGATCTTCCCGAGGCATGCTGGTCCTCAGGTTAATCCTAAGATCCATCAGTTTGAAGAGTGTTCCCCTGATTCTCCAAATGCGACTGCCCCCCGGCACAGGAGGCAGTGCCCTGACCCAAGGCTCAGAAGCAAAACCTGCAAACCCAGACTTTGAGGGCTGTTGGGAAAACATCCGTGCAACACCCCAAACTGCTAGCTCTAGGGGAGTGTCAGTCCAGGGCACAGAAATTCTCAATCTGGGACCGGGTCTCATGTTTCAATTCCTGATTCGTATGCACTGTGTTGTTGAACCCTTACAAGTCACTTTTCTGAGACCAGATCCGTCTGTGAAACGCACAAATCCCCTGGAAAAATCTGAGCACCACATGTCATCAGCACGCCAGCCATTCCTTTACTCCTGTGGCTCCAAACGGAGCCCGTGGGGAATATTGCAGAGACTTGCTCCTTGCCTTCTAGGAGTTTGTAGGGTGAGGCAGGCGTGGTGACCTACATGAATGTCCTCCTAAGTCTGGGCTGCTTCTGACACCCTCAGCCCTGGTCTTCTTGCACTTGCTTCTCTTCAAACTACCCAAACTGGAGTTGGCCAAGCCAACATTTTTTTCTTCTTCAGTCTTTCCCTCCTTGTTCTGTTGTTGTTTTGTGTGTCCTTAATTTTCCAAGAGCCTGCAGGAAGGTGGATGGTACCGTCACTCTGTTACTTCTAATGTCATTTCCAATTTTTTGAATCCCATGAGTAGAAGCTTTGATTTTGAGAAATTATGCACTTTTAAGTTTTGACTCCAGAAAGTAATTTCAGCCCAGCTGTAAACACTTGTACAAGCTGAATCTGAAAGAGGAAGTGCCTGCCCTGGCTTCACCCCCACCCACACCCCCACCCCGGGACTTGAAATTTGGAGTCATCCCTTCACGGTGCCTGAGGGTGTGCTGGGAGGCAAGGGGTAAGAAAGAAAGCAACTGCCATTGGTTTAAAACCAGACTGTGTGCCCCTTCTCCCCTTCCTTCCTTCCACCACTGACTGGTGCCTTCCGTCACCGGGAGATGAACTGAGAAGGCTAGTTATTGACAGCTGGGCAATTTGCACAATAAAGTTTAACGGTTTACATCCCCTTGTACGACTTTGTCAATGTTTTCCATGGATCACCTTCTCGGGTGCTGGTTCTCACACCCATACTGACTCGCTCCTTCTTCTCTTTCCCTTCAAGCGTGCAAACGCAAAGAGCAAGAACCAAACAAAGACAGGAACAATTCCCAGAAGAAATCGCGCCTGGTGTTCACCGACCTCCAACGCCGAACGCTCTTCGCCATCTTCAAGGAGAACAAACGCCCGTCCAAAGAGATGCAGATCACCATTTCCCAGCAGCTGGGCCTGGAGCTGACCACCGTCAGCAACTTCTTCATGAACGCCCGACGCCGCAGCCTGGAGAAGTGGCAGGATGATCTGAGCACAGGGGGCTCCTCGTCCACCTCCAGCACTTGTACCAAAGCGTGAAGGAGGGACTCTCGCTTGGGCACAGGTCACCTCCAGATGAGAACAACGGACACCACAAGAAAACGCAAAGGAAAAAGACACCGGATTCTTAGCTGGGGCCCTTCACTGGTGATTTGAAAGCACAATTCTCTTGAAAAGAAACTTCTATTCTAGCTGTAATCATAGGCCAGGTGTTCTTTTTTGTTTTGTTTTATAATGGTTATGGAGTCCAAGTGCAAGCTGAAAACGAATCTCTTTGAACCGGACACTGCCCTCCGAGCATGCTAAGCGTCCCAGAAACCCAAATGGGGCCTTCCTGGGGTGAGTTAATTTCAGTGTGGTGTCAGCCAAGCTCAGGATCACTTCAGATATCAACGGTCTCACTCTGGGGCCTGCTTCAGTCAGGGGTCCCCCGTGTCCCAGCGGGAATTTGGCCTGTGGAAGGATTCTGAGTTTGGGCTCCCGAGATGCTACTGTAAGAGATGCTTCCGACCACAAGAATGACCTCATTTGCTTTCCGAGTGCTTGGCCTCATCGCACCACAGTGTACCAAAGTTCACAGCCATAACATTAAAAAAAAAAAAAATCCATCAGAATGATAATTACTGAGCACAACTTTTAAATACAGAAATTTAAAAAAAAATCCAAGGACCTGTTTTTCCAACTCAGGCATCGTTCCACTGAATGGTTTAAAAAGCTTTAAGTTGATCCAGTTCACAATTTTCTTTTCCTTACCTCCTGGAAATCTCACGTGGTCTTGGATCCATCAAAAAAAAAAAAAAAAAAATCAGTTCTCTCGAGCTCAACGTATCAAGCACAACGTAGATAAACAGAGAAGTAAGGAAGGTTCTGGATTCACCACATCTGGATTTTCAAGACGCTGATTGTGAAGTCATGAGGGGAACCGTTGGGAGTATGGCTTCAAGCACATTTTGCAGTTTGCTACAAATTCTGTTTGTACATAATGCAGACACGCACACTCAGGAGGCCAATCTAACTGTTACGGTACATGGAGCAAATGCAGCATTTTAAAAGATCTAGATTTTTTTAGATCATTAATGTTCCTTCTCAGTTATTAGTCACCTGGTTCCTCCTACTGTGCATTGTAACCACCACGCCATTCATTCTCACTCTTTCAGATTTCAGTTGTTTCCACATCCATCCCATTGGTAGGGACGTTTTTCAGTGTTTTCTAGCAAGAAAAAAAGAAAAAGAAGTAATTCAAACCACCGTACGTGTCATTCATGAGGGTCATCTAGTCCCAAATCTCTTCCATTGTCGAATCATCCTTGCAAAACAGCTGAGTAAATCTGGGAAAAAAAAAAAAAAAAAAAAAAAACACAGCACACCAAAGAAGCAGAATACTGCAAACCAAAGACATTTATTACTTGCCATTTTCTAGCCTAAAAATACTGTGATTACTTTTAGAAATCAGAAAACCTCTGCAACTCCGAATGGCATTCAGCTCTTGCATTTGGCTCACCATCGGGCTGCGCGAACCGGCTGGCCAAGCCACCCAGGGAGCGGCTTTGCCACTCTGGTTCCTGGCTGTCACCTTCCCACAGCGAGGGGACGAGCGCCCACAGAACTCTGGGAGATTGCGAAGGTCACGATGTGCATACTTACCAGTGAATGGCCCCAGGGGGGCACCATGGGGGTGTTCAAAGCAAGCCAAACGCTGCAATGATTCTTTACAGACACTTGAGACTGACTTTTTTATGAATTACTTAATCGAAACCAAAGAAACTTTTTCTGCACCTACTTCTGCAACAAACAAAACTGTTCCATTAAAATGAATAAATAAATAAATACGTAAATCAATGAAAATCACCACCACCAAGAAGGAAGCACGCCAGAAAAAAACAAAAAACAGCGAGACACACTGTGTTTAACAGACCTCTTGGGACATTTTTTGGAAGCAGATTTTAAAGAAAGGGTTGAGACAAGAATAGATCTAAGGAAAAGCCTCAGCGGCTACTGCTTCATTTGACAACTCACGCGGTAATCTTAAAGTTGAAGATTGTCTTTAATTTGTGCCTATGCAGTTTTTCAAAAGAACACGGAACAGAGCAACAGAAACCTCAACAGCTACAATACCAAAGATGAGGATTTCTCACATCTTTTGTTTCAATTCATTATCTCCTCTTGTCTGGCTAAAATACTAATAGCGCCATTGATCTGTGTAAAGGTAATCAATTTTGTTTCTGAGCAACAAAAGGAAAGGGTCATTGATTTGATTTGATTGTTTCCCTTTAATTTTGTTTTATGGCTTTCTACCCCAACACGGAATCTCTCAAAAGCCTCCACGGGCTCCAAGTTTAAGATGTTGGGATACTGAACTATTCTCTCTACTCCTCAGAGTATGGGGAATAATGTCACTTGAATGTTCTTTGCTTATCCCTTAGACTTGGTTCCTTCTATGTTCAGAGTCTCAGCATCAGGGGAGGGAAGGGGAGTGAGGGTCAGGGTTAGGGATCTTGGTGACACATCCTCTCCTGAACCACAGAAACCAAAGAGTTTATAGAGGAATCGACAGCCTCATGTTCATGTGATTGCTACATCATAATGGCTTCATTTGGGGGTGGGGGGAAACATGTAAAAATAATTGCCAGTTTCTACTTTTCTATTAGCTTTTTAAAAATCAGCTGTAAAGTTGCATTTCTAAAGAAAGATATATATATATAATATATGAATACATATATAGATTCAAGTTGACATTGGTGATAACCCAAAATTATTGCTGTCCAAATCCATGTCTTGTGTTGGTCAAGTGTTTCATTTATTAAGCATTCAGTTCAGAATTTTGCTCATTTCTCATGCCATCCCAGAGTCCATCTTCCACTGTGGGTGATTTGGAGTATTCAGATTTCTGTAGAAATTTCTAGGAAAGGTTGGGAGTCAAATTCAAGCATTTCAACATTTAACCTGTTGATAAGTGGATTCATGGTGCAAATGAGTTTTATTTGTATTTGAAGTCATCTCTAGTCTACGCCTCAACCACAGTCAAGGTGGTAAGTGAGGGCTGTCCGTGGAGCCTGGCCCGCAAGCGGGCCAGGGNGGCGGGCCATTCCCACTGCCTATGGAGATGAGGCCAGCCCAGAAATCTGTTCTCCAGGAGCTACCCTGTCCCGTCGGGGTGTTCCAGGTCCCCTCCGTGAGCAGGTCCACCACAGGGGACTTCTCACAGGGGAGGGCCAACTCCTGTTGCAATGGGCTGATCAGGTTTCCTCAGGGTGGTAATTACCAATTTGTGTTGACAAGCCTGTGTGCAACCACAGCGGGCGCTGGAGTGAGGCACTGGTGCCGACTGGGGGCTTGTCTCGATCCTGGAAAGAAAATGCAAGGCAGGGTGCGGGGAGAATGCCAGAGTCGTGCCCCTGGGAGCCCCACCGTCCACTCTGCCACCTCCTTGCTCCTGCCACGCGAGTCTCCCTTTGCAGGGGCGGCCGCCACGGAGCCGTGAAGGAACGCGACTCTCCGTGGCTTTTGTACTTCATCCTACCTCGGGATGTTCCGGGACTTCCCCCTGTATCCTTTTTGTCTCTTGCTCATACCCCATGTCCCCTTTGTCAAATGACCTTGAAAAGAGTGTGTTTCAGCAGGGGAAAGCTCCATGTGGGTTGAGAAAAAATGAATTTCAGCTTGGCTATTTCTAAATGAAATCCTTGTGACTTGTGGCCAACGTTCTGGAGGTTGGATTGGGGATCAAGCCTGGTCGGTTTGGTTAGTGATCCTTTGGCACACTAACCTCACCATCTGGGCTCTGGCATCCTCTGAAGAGGTCAAAACCAAAAGAGGCTGCCTCTGTGGCCTGAGATTTCAATACTGGTAAAACCTGGTGTGGCCACAAACACCCCCTCGGTGTTCCTGGTCACCTGAGGAAGATGTCCTAGCGTAAAAAAGGCAAGAACTTCCCTCCAAGGACTTTTGTTAAACGTCCCCTACTGGATAATGTCATACCAGAGAGAAGCACTTGCTTTTAGAAAATTACATACATATATAAATACATGAGTGTATTCATATATTTATGTATCAAAATTTTAAGCCCTACATAATTTCAATTTATAAAAAATCTGAAAGGAAAAAAACCCTGCTAACTGAAAGGTAATGGAATTTGACTCAGTGGGTTTCCTCAAGCATTTTAAAATTTACTTTAAGTTAATCTCAGAGAAGATAACCATTTGGACTTGGACTTAAACTTTAGCCTCCGTTTCTTCAACCCAAGAAAAATTCCAGGCATGCCTCAGCCATTAGCAACACAGGGGACAGCATAAAGGGACAGTTCTGAACCCAAATTCACATTCTTGAGGCAACAGAAATCTAAAGGCTATTGAGTGGAAAACTACTTTTCTTTATTCCTGTAGGGAAATCGGCTCGCTCTTTTGTTTTCAGCGTGATTTTGGTACTGGGGATATAAGTCTTCCATTCCAGGGAATTGTGTAAAAGAGCCAGCTTACTTCTTTCTTAAAGGAAAACAGCAACAACAACAAAAGCTCCACCCTGATATGTAAAGGCTTTTCCAAAATGTAAAAGGGTAGGCTGTGCCACTTGAAGGTGGAGGAGAGAAAAAGAAACGAAGGGCCCAGCATGACTCTTCCTCTGGATAGATCAGAGCACCACCTCTGCGTTTTTTTCCCCACAGGCTGTTGGCGGTTGTGGGCTTGGGAAATTTAAGCTACTTTTCATTCTAGCTAAAATGAAATCAAGACTAGGAAGGTAAATCTGACTCACACACACATACACAAATCTTGATTTCTGCATTTTTATAATTCAAACAGTGTATTTCAGAGCCAAATATAAATACCTTTTAGATAAGCAATCACTTCCTCTTACCTGTGCTGGGCACCCACCTTTTAATACCAATAAATTAAAGCTGAACCAATGTTTCAAAAAATCACTAACACCTGGTACAGGTGGGGACACTTTCCCCCTTTAGAAAATGCTGCTGGAATTACTCAAGTGTCCGACTGCCATTACAATCAGTGTCATAACAAGATACCGTTGTGGCGAACTCTAATTTTCAGGAGGTCGTAATGGTAGGAGTTTTTTAAAATATAAAAAGAACAGCCTGAGTCCCGATGTTGTTGAAGAGTGATGGACTATATTAAAAAGCAGAGAAAAAGAGATGATCCATGTGGGTAGAGTTGACCCTGAGGCCCAAACACGAGTACTGTGAAAATAACAGTCATGATTCTTAACAGATCAGAGATGGTATTTTGTTGTTGCTGCTGAAGCTATGTGATTCGGACCTGTTAGCCTCACCGGAGGGGAGTGAGGATGGAATGGAATGATAGATAGAAGTGCTGTGCCTGTAACTTTCTAATAGTCACCGGCAAGACTGGTAGCTTAATAATTTCATACACTTAGCTAAAACAGCTAAAAGTCACCTGTAAAAAACAGGAGATTCTAGCTTTCAAATAAGGCCACAGAATCCTTCCATAGGAAGAAGTCCTATAAATGAATGACGCTGGCTTTAAATACGGATGTCCCAATGCCTACTTTCTGCCCACGATTTCTTTCTTTCCAAGGGGACAGGGAGGGGTGTCTGTTTTAGAAAGCCTCAGAATGTGTTATAAGATATAAAAATAATTACTGAAATAACGTAAGGCCTCACATATGGGTAGGCACAAAGCCTGTAATTGAGGCCGTTGGGCTGTTGCATGAATCCCACCGGGACCAGAAATGCTCATTGTTCTCAGATACCAAAATGACTCCGACGTCTGGGGCAAGTTAAAGCTGGCACCCCAGCATTCCTTAGAGGGTTTTGAGTTTGGTTGACTGGAATTAACCAGCTAAGGCCTTTGTAGTGGAGAAAACATGTCTAAGAAAACACACATTGCTACAGGTCTGCTCATTCCATGCAAGCCTTCCACTTCACAGACACTTCACAGAGCATAAACCTTGGTAGATGAGTTTGCCTAAAGCTCATACAGTCCGTCAGCGTGGATGTATACGAATTTAGAGATCTCTCTCGACATGTGTCCTCATAGCTGTCCTTAGCAACACAGACGACCTGTGGGTGTCCAGACGTGTGTGCACAGATGTCTCCATACATATATACTGTCATCTGTTAAAATAAATGAATTTAAATGATCATTTAACATCTACGAGCCTTCTACAATGTACACTGCTTTATTTATTATAACATTGAGAAACACTAAAGTGCAGGAAAGAAAAGTATCCCAGCATCCTCATGGTTATACACCCGGAATTGCTTTCATTTGGGCACATCCGAGATAAACTCAACTTTCAAGAAACCTTGGATATTGTTTAATCATCTGAGTAAGAATACACATATGCTTGATGACTTCGGTTGAATAGCTTTATTCTGGATTTCTCATAACTACGGCTAAATCCAAAGACCTGGAAAAAGACAAGAAAGAAAAAAAAAAGAAAAAAAACACAAAAAACAAAAAGAAAGAAAAAAATAGCAAAACAAAGTGCAAACGAATAGGAGAAAAATGAGCTCTGGGCTCCAGGGTTGAGACAATGTGCTATGGTGTCGTGGGGGCTGCACCAGCTACGGGGGAACGTGGGGATCTTTTTCTTTGCGCTTGTCACATCTAAATGGTCTTTACGAACGTGAGAAAGCTTGAGAGGTTATGATTTCCTGCTTTAGTTTCATGTAGACTTTCGAAAGAGGCTATACCATCTTGTCCATCTGAAGAATGAAGACAGTCAAAAGAAACTTTTTTCTCCCTCTTGTTTCTTTGGGTTATGACCCGACAAGCTATGTACCATTAATGTAATTAATTTATTTAAATTAGTTTCTAGCACACAAATGTGTAGGATTGGGGTAATGATTTAATCATCTTACTTTGATTTTTATGCCTTGTACTTATTTATCAAACTATAGACCAGTGGTGCATCAGAGATGCAAGCTTTCTTTTAGAATTCTCTTGAAAGGTAGTTTGCTTTCTAAAGCAGTGAAATTCTGTTACAGACTGGGATGAAATACAGATTACCAAAAAAAAAAAAAAAAAAATCAAGGTATTTTTCTTTCTTGAATTAACTCTGAAAATAGTTTAAATAATGATTATTAAATTATTTAATTTAAGTTTGCAGCCCCACCTGGTACCAGGCAAACTTCACCTTTTAATTATTGGGGCCCCTCAGAGCCTTCATATCGTAACTTATTTATTTAACTTATTCAGCATCTACAACAGGTGCGCTGTATAGTTTATATTTTTTATTTAAAACGATAGAGAGCACTGCAGTTTGTTTGCTGTCAGAACAACAGAGCAAAGTGTGTGGACAAGCAATGACTATTCAACCCGAGCCTGAACCTGTACATTCAGACCCTGCTTCACCAGCCTGGATTTCAGGGCTTCTTTACAGAAACTGGAAAAGATAAGTTTTAAAAGATCATAACAGCAAAAAAGAGAGAAACCCTTACGCTAGCTGCTTCCAAGAATGAACTCTGTGTGTGCGTGTGTGTAAAACAACAAAACAAAAAAGGGAAAAACAAAAAAAGCAGAAAAAAAAGAAAAAAAAAGGAAAAACTTTCTATTTCTAGTGAGAACCAAAGAAGGCTACCTCACTGACTTTTTCCATTTGTAATTTTAATCGTGTTGATGACACCAAAGATACCAAAGATTTCTTTCTCTGTGCGGTCTGCATTTTGCTTGTGCTCTTTTATAATTTTAACTATTCTCTCTGACATATGGTATGTAAGCCACAGCTCAGATACCCCAAAGAAATAATTCTCTGTGTGACGGTGGCTGCTAATTTGGAAAGGGATATTTTCTGTGTTTCTCACATTTGTTTGCTGTCCGCTGCACACGTTCAGATGCTGCTGTAATTGGATTCCTTAAATCCCAGTTTCAAATTGGTGAAGAAGGCTGGTGGGAAGTGGCCTTCAGCGCTGGCCATGACCTCTGTCCCCGCTTTGGAGCTGTCACAGTAAAGATCTCTAATTACTGAACCATAGGAATTCTAATTGTTGGGGGAAAGAGCTGGAAGGGACCTTAGAAATTATTCAGTCCAACCCCCAGGGGCCTGGAGGCGTGAAATAGTTATCCGGGTGAAACAGCTGTCTCCAGGCAAAGCCCAGACAGTCCTCCTGCCGTCCGGCTCCAGGGCTGCACCCATTGCTCGGTGCTACCTCTGCGTGAGCTGGGCCAGATGTCAGCAGAGAGGAAGGTGGCAATCCTATAGCAATGAGCAGGGCCTGGGGCTTGTCACTTAACATTTTCACTCTGTGGAAGAAGCCACGGGTATTACAACGTCTGTCTAGTTAGAATCTCAACATGACCTCAGCTATGGTCAGTCGCTTGTCAAGGTGGTCGGTCTTGCAATGTGAAAGCTCATAGAGGGGTTTTTACCCTGACGTATGCATTGATCCGTGTGCCCACCGATGAAGCTGTGCATTACAAAATGTTGTATATAGAAGCATTTAATTCAGTGAGAAGAGAAAGTTCATTCTTGGTCTGTTGAGTTTAATTATTATGGATACTTTTAGGTCATATTTATCAGAGAAGGGGACTTCGATCAGTGCACATGTGACACTGAAGGTGTTCAGCTTTTGGCCTCTTCCTCTTGATTTGTAGGTGTGTATACCTTGTTTCTAGGCCAGCTCTGTGTTTATGGAAGTTCAAGCCTTACATCCTTGGATCCTTAAGGATTATTCATTGTAAGTGAAAGATGACCCTAAAACTTCAGAGGAAAAGACAGGCTACTTTAAGAAACAATGACTTAAAGCTGCTTCTCTCTTCCCTTCTTAGTCACAAAATTAATTGGTCTTTTTAAATTTTCTTTTGGGTCCAGGAAGTGATTAAATCACTGTTAAGATCCATTCATCAGAGTGTTTTGTATGTTAGCTAATGAATCATTCTCAGCTTTTGACCAAATGGGTTTTAGACGCATGCAAAGACCCACCTCTCCTCAGTACGGCTCTTTGATCTTCAGTGCTAGTATTTTGCACTTCACATAATATAGTAATCTTTGAGCTTTTAAAGAGACCACTAGGCAAAGAAGCTAAGAAGGGAAAAGACCAGCCAGCTCGTCTGTCCCATGCTTCAAGAGACTGTAGCTAGTAGAGGATTTTAGAAGCCAAATTGGTGGCCTAGGAGATGCTCACCCCTTTCTGTACTTTCCAGTACAGATAGATGCCAACGTTCTTTCTTGTCCACACAAGCTCCATCTTCCCTGATACAAACAAGGCAGACTTGTAAGGCCTTCCTTCCACTTGGTTTTCTTCCCAAACTCCTACTAAAACTAGAACCCTCAGAATGCCTGGGAGACATAAGAAGGAAGATCTGACGGTTAAGCAGCAGAGTGCTCCCCCAGAAGCAAACATCTCCTTCCCCAGCCTTCCNCCCTCCTCGGTAACCCCACCCCCACCCCCAGCCTCATGCTTCACTTGCAAAGTGTGACATAACCACGGGACGAGTGCCTTGCTTGAACCAAAGCAACGATTTAGCCAGTCTGGACCTCTCTGTGCTTTTTTTAATCCTTCCTGTGAATACCTCAGCTTCAACTGGGCCTCCATACAGTAAATTGGTGGGCTTATTGTACTGTGGTGCTTTGCGACGCAACCCTGCAAAGAACAAGATTTGTACTAATACCAAAGGTTCTTTCTCTCTGTCTCCTCCTTCTGCCTCCCCCGTTCTTGTCCCTTTTCTAATTCTTCATGGTTCCAAAGCTTTAATATGAACCTGGGCATGTTGGCAATGCAGACCGCGCAATTCCTTACCGAATTTTCTCAGATATACCTCATAGATAATAGTGTTTAGAGTAATGTTATTATAGCGTATGTAATAAATTATTCACTGTTTCTTTTGGTAACTGTGATTTAAAAAAAGAAAAAAGAAAAAAAAAGCTTTATACGTTTTAGGTTGTGCTTTTGTAATAGACAAAAAGGTGCGCTTAAAAAAATGTATGTTCTTTTTTTTTTCCCCCTTTGGATTTTATTTATTCTGGATTGGGGAAAGTTGCAGAATGAGCCCAAAGTTTACAGTTTCATATTTTGCTGAAGAAACAATCTGTGTTCATTTGCTCTGTTGAAAAAAAATTATTTTCTACATTTGTGCTACTTGGTCTGAACAATTAATTGTTCTGTGTTAACAGTGTAGTATTATAATTAGCAACTGCCAATCAGTGCTATAATTTTATGCATGAGGCTAAAACGTTAGCAATGTGATGCATTGTGGTCTTAATAGCAACATTTTTCATTTTGAAGTAGATCTTCCCCTTTGGTTCAATGGACTTTATTTATGCATGGGCGCCCATCGTTTGTTAGCAATTGTGGAACAGTTGTGTATACATTAAACTGTGAAAATGTACACAGTTCAGCCTCAGACATTGGTAATATTGCTTTTATTGGGAGACGTCTCACCTCAAAAATACCTTTACATCTGTTGGGATTTCCAAATGAGTCAGATGGAGTCAAGTTCAAATTTTGTGAGAAAGGTCACTCCAAGTTTGAGTTACCAACTTGTATTCCACAAATTGGGATCTTCACAATCCAGCAGTATCACTGCATTTCAGAGGGGTGTGGAAACAAGCGTTGAAAAACAACTCTGCATTTTTCGTTTCCCCGAAAAGGAGTCACTTTGGCTTTATGTTCATGACCTCAGACCTAACTGGCCTGTGTATCTGGAGATGTGAAGTCGTCCAGCCCTAGCCACTCCTAGGTCTCTGCCTGGGAATGGGCACTTTCTGCTTGGTTTCGTCTGGTGTTTTGTGGTCAGGTTCATTCTCAGTAGAAACTCAAATGGAGTCAAGATGAGCAATTACTCTCTGGCCTTTTTTCGGTCCATTCTCCTGGACAACCCCACCAACTGTCCCAGTGTTTTCGGCCAAAACGGCCATTTCCCAAAATACCACCTGTGCAACCAAATTGTGCTTCTTGCTCCCAAGACTGTTTCCTGCCCAACAATTTGATGTCTGTCCTAAAGGGAGTATAAAAAGTTTTGAAACACAGTTTTGGAAAACCATCTTGGCTTAAACTCCCCAATTATCTGAGGCCTCTGTACCTCAAAAAGTATTTTACAGTTGTGATGAGTTGGGCAGACTTGTTCTTTCTTACATTTAGGGTCTGAAACTCATTCTCAAGTTTCATACCAATTTCCCAAACCAATATACTTGACATAAAGCCAAACCAACTGCCAAGCACCCTTTATTCTGCACAGGAGAGTGCAGTGTAGGAAACAGTGGTGGGAAAGCAGCAGTCTGCTATGCAAAATGGCGGAAATCACCAACAGTGGAGCATTCTGATTATCGGTCAATGAGAATTGGGGGCAATGCGCTTTCATTACCAATAGAAACAAGCATATTTTTTATTTGGCCTTATAAAGTAGATTGTGATAATAAAAGTTTTGTAATATATAGTCTTTTTAATTTTTCCCCCTTATTAATTTGCCAAAGATGGGAATGGATACAAGAATTTTCAGTTGGCTTTTGTAAGACAGTAAATGATTGTAATAGTGTTCAACCTTCCAGAAAGCTTTATGTGTTCTTCCGCAATAAACCAAATCGATTGTTTGTTTCAGTGAAGTTCTCCTCACACTCACAAACCCACCAACTATTCCTCTTGGTGCAGATATTGTAATATCACAAAGTTCAAATGCATTTTCGATCCCAAGTAAACAGAGGAGTGTCTGAGACATGAGCGTGCCCAGCCCTTTTTATTACAAGCAACGCATGGGTCTTGCTCACTAGGATTTGCCAAGAAGACTTGTCTTATGAAACTCGAGGTATATTTTGTTATGCCATTTTATGTTCTTTTTTTAAAAAAAAAAAACTTTGTGGAAAGTGATATGTTGAATCAAGTGTAAGCTGAGTTTTCCAGACAACTGAAGTAGGTACATCGTGAATGTTATTTTGTTATTAAAGGGTTTTTACTCAATGCTTTGTGCCAGTGGACGTCCTTTCCTTGGAGACAAAGAACTATGGAATTCCCTCATCTTGGCCTGGAGTTCGCTCCTGCTTTCATGGGGGAGCGTGGCCCTAGCCTGGGAAGTTGAGGTTGTGGGCTAGAAGGTAGACTTGGGCTCTAGGAAGAGATCTTCTTGAGTGTCACTTTAAAGAGAGCTGGGCCTAAGCTTGCTAACATTTCTCTCTCTCTCTGTCTCTCAACCCCAACACTTCCCTGAGATCCCTTGGCCTCGAGCACATGCCAGCATGAAAGCAGACCCCAATTCTTACAGGGAAGTCAAGGAAGAGACAATAGCAATCCCTAATCTTCAGTGGCCCACCAGGCACCCATCTTTCCCCCCAGGAAGAGCTCTAGCAGCCAAGGCTGTGGGTGGCCCATCTGGTTGGCTTTACCATCTTACCGCAAAGCATACATGTTCCGTAGTCCAAGTGGGCTCTTTCAAACCAGAGTCCCCCTTACCACTCTTCCTCTGCATCCTGGTTTAGTTATTCCATCTATAACCTCTGGAGACAGTTCTGTGGAAAACCAAGAAAAGTATGAATGGGCTTTTTCTGTCATTTTTGTTTCTAATTTGTACTTTAGCTAGTCCCAGTTCTTTGATCTGGGAAAATACCACAGAGAAAAGGAGCGCCCACTGCCTCTCTATGCCTTGCTGACCTCTGAGGGAGCCATGCACATGGCCTATGCTATTGATCTTTCATAAGGGACAGGCTGAACCACAGCTATCCAGCCAACCGGGACATGGCCTGTCAACGTGTACTTTATCTCTGCTTGGCAGTTCTATTAAAAAAGCTGTACGACTTGGGATTTCCTCCATCTTCCTTGCTTTGACTCAGTTTGGCATCTAGTTTAAGAGTCAGTTTGCTCTCTAGGAAAGTTTTTTCAGATTATGACAGGGAGCCTGCCACCTAGGGAGAAAATGAAGGATTCAAAGACTAGCTAGTGGGTAGGGAGTCCTACCATGAACAGATACTTCGTTGAAAACAGAATATTATTTCCTTTCTTTACCATGCCATTTTCTGTCTAAATGGTGCCAGCAAACTTTTTACCATGGCAGGTCAGAAGACATAGGCCAAATTGGAATTCCTGAAACAAGAAGACAACTTTCACGTTAACAAAATGGTAAAGAACATCTAAGTTTGGCAGGCAAGGACTGAGATATTGCAGGCATAATCTTGGTGCTGGGTTTTCTTTTAATCTAGACAGCCAACATCTAGATCTTATTACCCCCACCCCCCCAATCCTAGAGCAGTTCAGGCTTTTCTCTCCCAGTCTAGGATGCCAAATAATTTTAGGAGCAACATTTCAATTAGTTCTCTTCTTCATCCTTTGCTTCTCTTCAAGAAAGTCTTTTCCTGGACTGCCAAGAAAGAGCCTGGCCGATTTTTTTCATCTTTCCTATTGGAGTATTTCTACCCAAATTAACATTTTATTAGTACAGGTACAGTACATTCTTTCTTTGTCAATGAATTCTTACTACAGAAGCTATCCTTCCACCAAAGTGAGTGAGAACAAGTTCTAATATCTTTTCTTTCATGGGCTTTTGTTCTCAGGACTGAATGAGTCCTGGCTATTGTCTCACTTTAGGCCCGGATCGCAAATGTGTTTACTTTGGGTATTAAAAACATCTTTTAAATTTCACATTCTGGCCTGTGGAACTTGAATCCTTTCTTGCAATCTGTTGGTTGCTTTATGGTGTTTTAAAGGTGACTAAAATGAGGGAAGGGAGGAAGAGGAAAAGAGAGAAGAATTTGCCCCAGCTCTATTTAAAGTTTCAAAATGTAAAGAAGAGACTTACTAAGCCATGGAAAAATGGCTGTAAAGTGGCTAACACTCCCCTCCCTCGTTCAGAGCCATGCTCTGCCACATGGCTTGTAGGCTAGCAATTCCAGATATCCAGCCCTGTCATAGAAACCCACCTACCTTTCACAGGCCTCTATCCAGATCCAAGATGATGAGAGATCAAAGAGTCATGCGCACACCTCTTGTTCTCTTCCCCTGACTTTTCAGATATTATCTCCAAGAAAATCACAGAAGAAAGCTTTAAACTTTATTCTTAATCAATCCTTTTGCCATCACTTCTCAGATTTAAAATCAGGAAAACACACCCCTAAAATTTGCACTCCTTTTCATTGGGAAAAAGAAAACCCACACTAGTTAATCCACATTCTTATTTTCTTTACACCCTGAGCTGTATTTCCAAAGCATATTCTGTCGCAGATTTTGCCCCATCTCAGACATGTTAGTTAAGTCAGACTGTGCCGAAAGATTTTCCAGGGATGGTCAACAGGGTATCTGGTCAGTGGCTGCCCTGAAATCCTGAGGGTCACACACTATTATCAAGGGGCTGCTCACCCCTTGATAAGCTCCCAGTCCTTTGAAAGATTTCTTTGAATGTTAATTGCATTTTCAATTTTGCTCATTTCCCACCTTGATGTTTTTGTCCACAACATTGCTTACACTGGATTCTTTCTATTTTTATTCCTATCATTAAATGGTAGTGCTGTAAATTCTGCAATTAATGTCAAATAAACTGCTTTCATTCATTGACCATGGCTCAGTTGGCTTCTTTCTCTTTCCATGGAAAGGATTAAACATCCTTCCCTTATTGCATCCCATCGTGGTTTCATAAAGAACAGTAAAGTTGCTCTGCTTAGTAAGATTGCAACTTTACCTCTGACAGGATGCAAGGCACACATTATAATTAACAAATCTGTCAGCTGTGTTATCAACCATAAAGGGTTAGGGATGCCTTGTAAAGACTGTCTTACTCCTAACCCATTAAAACATTAGAGATGACCTATCCTAACTTTGTCCTTATACAGACTCCATATGAGGTCACATGTGGTGAATTAAAAAGGGGATCACTTTATTGTCACCATATGGAAGAGTGAAAAACAAATAAATTTGGAGTCAGAGACCTCATGGAATTTAGGCTCTGCCATAATCCATATAGTTTTCAGGAAGTCACTTACACTCTCTGGCCTTCAGTTTCTCCAACGAGGTTAAGGTTAGGATAGGTTACATCTGAAGTCCTTTACATCTTTGTCAGAAATTTTGGAAGACATTTATATTTTTGGCATAGGTCATATCTTGGCTTATTATTTTTTAAATTTAATGAGTTACAGAGTTCTTTAATCCATTTTAAACTTAAGTATCCCCAAGCTGCAAAGGAGTTCCATTAGACCATCGGTCTAAGTGCAAAACCCACCTATAATCCAGCCCATGAAGCGGTTAGTGCCTTTATTTAGGCTAGTGGTTTTAGTTCTGGCTACACTAGAATGACCTAGAGAGCTTTTAAAATCTAGTGATACTTAGGTTCATTCCAGACCAATCAGATTTGACAGGGAGGACCCCAAATACTTACATATCAGTTAGCTTTTGTTATATAACAAACAACTCTAAAACACAGTGACTTAAAAACAACAAAAACAATAACAACTATGTTCATGAGGCACCCGGGTGGCTCAGTTGGTTAAGCATCCAACTTCGGTTGGATCTCATGGTTTGTGGGTTCGAACCTGAGTAGGGCTCTGTCCTGACAGCTCAGAGCCTGGAGCCTGCTTCAGATTCTGTCTCTCCCTCTCTCTCTCTCTGCCCCTCCCGTGCTCACGTTTTGTTTCTCTTTCTCTCTCAAGAATAAACATTAAAAATTAAAAAAAAAAAAAAAACACATGTTCACACACACGTACACACTCAAAGAAGCAACCATGCTATAGCTCACAATTCTCTGGTTGTCAATTTGGACTGGTCTCAACTGGGTGTTTCTTCTTACCTTGGCTGGCTCCTGTATCTGCATGTCAGCTCCCCAGGGGGGCTGGCTGGTCTAGAATGGCCTCTGTTTGGGCCCCTTGAGGCCTCAGGTATGGAATTGGTATTATTGCCTCTGCTGTATCTTACTAACCAAAGAAAATCATGGTAGATCCAGCCCAGATTCACAAGGAGAAGAGTGAAATGAGACTCTAGGTCTAATGGGAAGACAGGCGTAATCACATTAGCAAAGGAGGAGTGCTGTATTTTTTAAAAATAATCTATACGTTTTAAAGTTCTCTTAGAGATTCTAATATCCAGCCAAATTTGTAAAAACACTACTGTAAAGCCTACTGTTTCTCTCTTTTTTTTTTTTTTCACAACTCCAACTTTAATCTGTGCCACCTCTTTCAAATACCTTCACTGTATAGCTTGGATTCCTTTTATGAAAAAACTATTTAGAACTTCCAAACTTGTAGTATAGGTTATCACCTATAGGTTGACTTTATATACTTGAAAACATCTGCCCAAAACCAGAGTGATGTAGACATTTGTTTTGTTGGCAGATGAGCTCCAGCCTCAGCTACCAGAGCCTGCCCACTAACCCATTCCCTGTGCAGAGCTGGTGGGAGGCCCTGGGAAGACAGGAGCTATGCATGGGGCTCTTCCTGCTAGAATACTCTGGAGGAACTCTGGGCTATCTCAGGCACATGCAGGGAACAGCACCGGGCCTAGCATGACCTTGGGGCCAATCATGGAGATCTGGAAATAGCATGGCCTTTGGGTCTAAGATGGAGTCCCTCTTATCTGCTATTGGCATCTTTCTTCCCCAAATGGCATGCCCTCCTTTATTCAGGATCCTGGACAAAGAGGACCATCTTAGAGAACAATAAACATGCTAGGCCAGGTCTAAACTAGATGATCACCAAAACCTCTTCCACTTCTGCTCTCTGCTGACTTGAATAATCCATCACTGTTACTCAGAAAGTTAAACAGTAGCTAAAGCTGGAAAATCCCAAGTCTCAGAGATCTCTGGTCTCACTCTAGCCACCTCAGGACAGCAGAAACAAAGGAAATTTGTAATGTAGGTGGACCCTTTGATTGACCCTTTGGATTGGGCCCATTGGGGGGAAATACTTTCTTGTTTGGGAAGCTTATTGACATGACACCATCTGTCTAGACTTTGGTCAGAGCCACTTGATGGGAAAGGGAATCCTTAAGTCAAAATACCCAAAATTATTTTTTTAAGTTTATTTATTTTTGAGAGACACAAAGACAGTGCAAGCAGGGGAGGGGCAGAGAGAGAGAGAGAGAGAGAGAGAATCCCAAGCAAGCTCTACACTGTCAGTGCTGAGCCCAATGCAGGGCTTGAACCCATGAAACTGTGAGATCATGACCTGAGCTGAAACCCTGACTGAGCCACCCAGGGGCCCCCAAAATACCCCAAGAGTATTAGCCACAGTCCTTACAAATCCCTTCTCTAACTTTTATCTGTTCCCTGGACTCTTTAATGGGGCTATTTTTAAGAAGAGAAAGTACTTGTAAAAGGAAAAGAAGAAACAGGAATAAATCCCTGTAGACCTATCAGGTAGGAGGAAACACTGGTCAGTCCACAACTATTGATGGAGAATAATTATTTCTGGAAGTAATAATAATGGTGGTTGCCAACATCAGAAGTACTCACTATGCTGTCACTTCCATAACTCTTCTTCCTTGCAGTGCAAGGCGCCCCTCTGCAGCAGGCTGGGCCAGGGGCCATCATGCTACATGGTGCTACATGGGATGCAGCAATATAAAGAGTAAGTGGCAGAACCAGCATTCAGACCCAGATGTCAGAGTTGACTCCCTTGTACCTAGTCACTCAGTGTTGTATGTACCACAGGGACTGGAGATTCACACGGCAGGCTTTCTCTGGTTAGAGCGATAAAACATATACCATGAAATCACTATTGCTATGGAGTCATCTCTGCTAGATGCCAAATAAGTGTCACAAACAATCAAAAACTGCCAAGAATTCAGAAGAAATGACCAACCTAAGCTGGTCAAAAAAAAGGCTTCTCTCGCCTCATGCAGATTTCTAAGTACTACATCTTATCAACACACTCAGCTGAGCACAACTCAAGCGTGGCCAACTAATCTAGATTTAGAGGAAGAGAGGACATCCCTCTCCCCACATAACTAACCTCAAATGTACAGTATGCTCTTCAGATTATTAATATTTAGATCTCTGAATCATGCTTCCATTTTCACCTTTAGCTCTCATATGGGAGGGAAACCAGGGTTTTGAGTCAGAAGATTTCTAGGTCCACCTCTCACTAATATACACAAGTCACTTAAATTCTCTGATCTTCAGTTTTCCTATATACTGGGAATAAGAATATAACAATGTGCTACTGTCCTGCCTAGTTGGCAAAGTTATTGTGACTATCAGGCAGTGTGGTGTATATGGATGTGCGCTATTGAAGATAGCGGCCGTTTCATAAAAATAGAAGTTGGAGGCTCAGAGAGATTAGGTAATTTGCCCTAAATAACACTAGTGAAGCTAGGATATTTGAGCCCAGGACTGTCAGTATCAAAGCCCACCTGAAAGTACAAGAAAATTACTATTTAAACATGGATTCCCCAAGGAAAGTGCTGTGGCACTTGCAGAAGTGCATACTTGTGAATGGCATGTCATAAGACATTACTTGACAATTAGCCCTGGCAATAGAAGAGTAACTAGTAGAAGAATACACTCACTTGTTCTTTTTTTAAAAGTTTTTTTTCTTTTTTTTTGAGAAAGACAGAGACAGTGCAAGTGGGGGAAGGACAGAGAGAGCAGGAGAGAGAGAATCCCAAGCAAGCTCCACTCTATTGGCTCAGAGCCCAACACGGGGCTCAAACTCACAAAATCATGACCTGAGCCGAAACCAAGAGTCAGACACAACCAACTGAGCCCCTAAGTTCACTTGTTCTGCCCTGCAAGAACTATTCATAAAAATTGTCATGAATTGACTGAGCCGATTGGGTCCTGCACATTTGGGTTCTTTCTGGTGGCTAACGACAGCCACCCAAAGGCTTTGAGATGGGCAAAAGTTATTTAATTCCCCAAAATTCCCTGTCAGATTTTAAAGAACGTGGGTCTAAGACCAAATACTGCCACATATAATATGAGGATTTAACAAATTCTATTGAGCAAATCAGTCACTATGCTAGGCACATTACCTGCTGTATAGACTGAATGTCCTATAGGGACCTCTATCCATACTCTAGATAGACCCAGAACATTCCAGAGGCAGGCTTTGGTTAGCCCTTGGGCAGCCTCAGACAAAAAGCAACTTCCTCAACCGAACGCAGGATCTTTCAGGTTATCAGACCTCCTGTAAATTCGCCAACAGTGCAAGCACTGGATTCTTACACCCTCTGCAAGCAAGGGAGGGTGGGAGGGGTTCTCCAACCCACTTATCTTAAGTACCTTTAATCTTACCTAACACCGGAGTCCACTTGTCACGTTTCTCATGATAATCGATGGTCGACTATTTTCACCATTAAAACACCACTTCTGCATCCATTATGCTAATGAGCAGAGCTGGGTGGTGACTGAGATGTGGCTAGCTGAAGAGAAGAGTGAGTGGTGGTGGGCCCTGGAGTGAGACTCCTCAGAAACGCTGTTCACTCACCATCCCAGGCTGCACACCCTTGATTAGGACAATTTACTGCGTGAACAAACTGACACACATTACCGAACTCTCTGTGCTAATGTCTGCTAAAATGAGTCACAGTCATTACAACCAAAGTCCATGTTTTATCCACATCCTATGTTAGAAAAGGTTGGAGAGCATATGTTAATTTCAATATAAATTATAATACTTTACATCGCAATTATTCATTTATTCATCTCATTTTTCCCTACAACCTGGAGCACAGGTATTATTATCCCCATTGAATAATTAAGTGCTAAGAATTTAAATCACCCTCTTCATACTCATCTAATCACAGTTCAGGTGGATGAATATTTACTATGTGCTGGACTTTGCGCTGAACACTTTACATGGTTTATCTTTTTTTTTTCCTTTTTTAAATGTTTTATTTATTTCTAGGAGAGAGAGAGAGACAGCGTGAGCAGGGGAGGGTCAAAGAGAGAGAGGGAGACACAGACTCTGAAACAGGCTCCAGGCTCTGAGCCGGCAGTCAGCACAGAGCCCCACGCGGGGCTCGAACCCACGAACCGCGAGATCATGACCTAAGCGAAAGTCGGACGCTTAACCGACTAAGCCACCCAGGCGCCCCAACATGGTTTCTTTTCTTATTCTCCCAACTATTTGTGAGGCAAGTACTATAACTATCTCCTACATTACAGATGAAGAAACTGGTGTGTAGAGATGAAGTAACTTGCCACAGGTCACCATGAAGCAGCCTGACTCCAAAACTACGTTCTTCTTCCTGTAGTTTCCTTCAGTTGCTAGCAGAGCTTAGATTAGTACTCACAGCTGGGGACTTCTACTCCTGCGTTCTTTCAACAGGAAACCCTGATGGCTAAGAAGCAGACATAGATGGAAGTGAAGGTAGTTCAAATGCCCTTCCAACATCTCTACAAAACGTGTTCACAGCTTGATGTTATAGTTGATGGCTGCTCAGAACCTGCTCCCGTTCCGTGTCTTCATTTCACCCTTGGGGAACCCCATCCAGGACATGAGCTTGGAGTGCTAGGGAGCTGACACTGATGATTTGGGACTTCCCAACCACAGAGAAGCACACAGAGTGGGTATAAGAGTTCACTGGCGGCTGTGGGTACTCAGAGTGCCCACAAGAGTGAATTTTTAAGGGATACTGATAGAGCTGCAGAATTGAAACCACAAAGAAAGTAGTTGGTATTGGGATGAAGCAGTGGCTACAAATACATCTCCTAACAGAACTATTTTTGAATCACCTTGTCTGAGCTTCAAATGGTCCTCACCATCACCCTCATTGTTAGTTACTGTCATCACAACCTTCACCCGTACCACTCTGGCTGGATTTTCAGACCAATAAAAAAATCCTCCTGTCTTCTCCTGAATTCAGAACAAACTGAGAAAGACACCTAGAAATTAAATAGTATTATTTTTAACTCTATTCATTGGTAGAGCTGGAGTGGAGAACATGCATTGGGTTTCCGNAATTCAGAACAAACTGAGAAAGACACCTAGAAATTAAATAGTATTATTTTTAACTCTATTTCATTGGTAGAGCTGGAGTGGAGAACATGCATTGGGTTTGCAACCAAAGGAGTTTCCTAATATAATGCTCCTGAAGTTAACTTACTCCCTCAAACTGCCGGCCAACTTTTCCCTCTTTTCGGTCCTGCTCCTTGCCCTTCATGTGGTTTGCTCCCAAAAGCACTACCCAGTAAACCTCCTGCATGTGGATCTTGGGGTCTCTGGGCCTACCTTCCAGAGAACCTAATCTAACACACCTGCTTATATGCTTTCCTTCACTCCGCTCTCCCGTCCCCTAAATAAAACAGACACAGGAGCACCTGGGTGGCTTAGTCGGTTAAGCGTCCGACTTTCGCTTAGGTCATGATCTCGCGGTTCGTGGGTTCGAGCCCCGCGTCGGGCTCTGTGCTGACTGCCGGCTCAGAGCCTGGAGCCTATTTCAGAGTCTGTATCTCCCTCTCTCTCTGACCCTCCCCTGCTCACGCTGTCTCTCTCTCTCTCTCCTAGAAATAAATAAAACAGTTTAAAAAAATGGGATTCCTGGGGGCACCTGGGTAGCTTGGGCCGTTGAGCATCTCACTCTTGATGTCAGCTCAGGTGGATTCGTGCTCTCTCTCTTTAAAAAAAAAAAAAAAACAGACACAGACTTGGCAAGGAGGGAGGAAAGGGGAGGAAATCTAAGAGACTCAACTATTTCCTAAAGCAGACTGTTTAAACAGCAAGAGACATTATGAAATAGTAAGACTAAGTTCCTAACATGTTCCCCAAAACAACTGGATAGGGCTCTTGAAGATCAGAAATAGAAAATTAAGAGGCTCTATCCTCTTTAAACATGTAAGATGTAAGCGAACTAAAACTGAAGGGGGATCCAAACTGGACAAAGGCTGAAGGCTGTGGGCATTTGAGGCCACCCAGCAGCGTGGGAGGCACTGCTGTGGGCCAGGACGTCCCCCAAGAGAACACTGCCATCCTCAGCCTGTGCGCAGGTGTTAGGGATGGAAACAGTGTATGAACTGCTGATGGTGGAGAGAAAGTTGGGAAATCGTTGCTGTTCTTGAGCATAGCTTACAAAACTAGTATCTTTCCAAATTTTTTAAGGTAATACGTTAATATGATGGTTATGACAATGAACAGGCGCTAAAAGCAGTGTGAAGGCAAATCATGAAACAAGGGACAACATCAGCAAACGAAGCAGCCCCATTTTCACATGCTCACGCTTCCAATTAGAATGGCTCAGGCCACCCTATCCTGCTTAGCCTTACTCCCTCCCACCCTGCTGTTGGAATATGACCGGTCCTCTGGGAGTGGAGATTTGGGGTCTATTGCTGCATAGCAAACTAGGGCAAACTTAGCAAAGAACAATCACCTACGATCTCCCTGTTCCGGAGGCCAGCAGTCCAAAGGTATCGGCAGGGCCATGTTCCCTTGGAAGGTGTTAGGAAAGGACCTGTTCCAGGCTTCTCTCTTAGCTCCTGGTGGTTTGGGGCAATCTTTTGCATTTCTTGGTTTGTAGACACACATGGCTCTCACATCTACTTTCACATGTTCCCAGGATGTTATCTCTGTGTGAATGGGTCCAAAATCCCCTTTATTTTATAAGGACCCCAGTCATATTGCATTAGGGGTCTACCTACTTTATTCCTATATGAACTGATCTTAACTAATTGCATCTGCAATGACCCTATTTCCCTGTAAGGTCACATGTAGGGGTACTAGTATTTAGGAATTCAACGTGTAGATTTGGGGAGGATACAATTCAACCCATAACAGACAGGAGAAAGTGCTCCTGGTCACTTGACAGCTGAACTTCGATCAAGACCTCTTGGTTCTGTGGTTAATTAATTAGTTACTTATACTTTTCCTGCTTCATTTTAGATACTGTAATTTTCTCTTAACATTTTGTAGAAAGAGGATAAAAAGATAAGAGGAGAAGCAGGAGGCGAGGAAGGAGAAGGAGGAGGGGGAAAGAGAAGAGACGGAGGAGAGCGATAGGGTGTCCCGTGTTGTAACACTATAGGGCCTGGATCCCACATGGATTAGATTGTATGACATTACGTATTTGTTAAGACCTAAATTGCACAAGATCTAAAATACTCTTCCCGTGAATTTTATGGCAAAGGCAGGCTGAACAGGAGTGTGAGAGGACTCTTTTCCCCCCAAACTGGCCCATCTACAATTCAAGACTTGACTTTTCCCTGAAAAACTGCCCAAGGTGAAATATCAGTGTTCTCTCCGATCTGCTGTGAGGTCAAATCCAGAGCCATGGGCAGCTTCCAAAACTATTCTCTGCCCACAGTTACTCATGACTGGCCACCACCCCTCAGCTGCCTCTCTCCTAGCCGGACCGCAGCCTGCTCAGCTCCCTACAGCGAAAGAAAGATCAAGAGTGCAGGTTGTGTGGCACTTCTGCTCCATGGGGTGACAGTGGCCCGCGTCCACTGACAGCAGAGCAGAGCAGAATACAAGAGGCCCCAGGTCCTTGTCCTCCTTGGGCCAAGGAAGGGCAGCTCATGACCCACTGTACCAAAGGCACCACTGCTCTCCCCTCAGAGAAGTAGCTGTATCTTCCAGAACAAACCTAGTCACGTAGTACTCAGGATTAAGCTGGGCTTAGAGTCTAAGAAGCAAAGAACACGCTTGTCCCTCCTGCATGCACAGTGGAGTGGACAGCTGCCTCTGGTGCATGACAGGAAAGTGCTAACACTTGGACGCCAGTGCCTGAAACCCCACCGCGCATAGGGTCATCTTTTGCGTTAACTGTTGCCCTCTTTACATCTTCAATTTTAGTTATTTACTTTTCTGAGAAAGCCCATGTCCTGCATATATTTTTTCATTCATTTGTCTTTGCTCTCTATGCAGTGGTTCTCAGCTAGGCAGTTTTCCCCACCAGGAGGCATTGGCAATGTCCAGGAACGTTGCTGAGTCTTGCTACTGGCATCCAGTGGGAAGACCAGGGATGCTGCAAAACATCCTACAAGGTCCAAGGCAGCCCTGCACAGCAAAGAATCCTCTAGTCCCAAATGTCAGCAGTGCCAGGAGGGACACACTCNTTCAGGTCATGATCTCACGGTTCATGAGTTCGAGTCCCACATCAGGTGAGCTTGAGCCCTGCTTCCGGTGAACACAAGTCTCGCATGGGGTAAAACATAAGCCCTGGGTGAGCTCCACTTCTCTCCCCCCTGCCCTCTCTCCCCCTCTCTCTCTCTCCGTCTCTCTCTCTCTCTCCTTGTGGGATTCTCTCCCTTTCTCTCTCTCAAAAAAAAATGTGTGTTTGGGTGCATGCATTTTCAGTTTATGTAAATGATACTGCATTAGAGCTCGTGTTCTGTTTCTTATAGTTTTCATTCATCACCCAGTTTTTAAGGTCCATTTATGTTGCTGTGTATATGCGGATCCATTGGCTTTAAGTGCTACATGGTAACTCACAGAAGGGATTACCACATTTTACCCATCCAACGCCTCCCAAGATTGACTCCCACTCCCAGCCACCATAAACACTACTGCAGGGAAGATCCTTGGGCATGGCCCCATACTGTCCATGCGAGAATGTCTGTGGGGTCAATACCAGGAGTGGAATTGCTGGGTATAAGGTATGTTTATATAATTAAACCAAGTATGGACAGACTGCTCTCCAGAAAGGCTACCCCAGTCTACACTCACAGCAGTAGCATGTAAGTCTTCTCAGAGCCCTTCATTTGAAAGGTATTCTCTTTGAAAATCACTCCCATGTTAAGATCAGCATATTAAATCACCATCACACTCAAGATGGACTCATTTCAGCAGGCCATCTTCCTTACAGGAGGAAAATTCACTGGCCTGAGTGCCATCAATGGAACGGCTTAAAGCAAAAAGAGGAGATGGCGGGGTAGGGGGGACCCAAAAATAGACTTCCACCCAGGAGAATTTCCTTCACTTATAATGTACTACCATCCATTTTGGTGGGCAGTTGGGTGTCGCCTTCTATTAAATTTGTGTTCTTAACTTCTAAGATAATTTTAACTTGAAGGGTGTTTTCTTTTTCCAAAAACAGCTTCAAGCATGAATCAAGAGGAACAACCTAGAGAAACAGAAGCGTATCGGAGACCAGACTCTTCTGAGAGGTGCTGGTTCTCCTCTATGATATTACTCATGCTTAAGTCATTCAGTTTGCCCATGGGACATGGGGATCAATAAAGCGATATAACCACAAATAACAGATGCCTATCACCAGCATAGGAGCAAACTTTTAAAGAAGATTCAATAACATTCCACACTGAAGATGGCCAACTCCAATGTCCTGAAGTCCATTCCTGCAGAGTTCATGAGTGGTGAGCAATGGGCCCTGACTGCCAAGCAGACGGGACTAAGCAGCCCCAAGGGACATCCAGTGGTGTCAGAGGGGCTGACCAGACAGCAGAGAACTCCCAGGAGGGGATTATGCTCCCAATAGCAGTGCTCTTGAGTGCCAAATGTTCTCAGAGGTGGGTAGGGACAAAAATCTTTAGACTAATAGCCTCTTCAGATAAGAAAAAGGATTTCGCAAAACTTGAAGTTACTGTCTAGTGAGTTTTTCCCTTCAAATAAGGGATAGCCACTAGACTATTCCTTTGTATCCACTCCCTGACATCTTCAGACAACTGAACTGAGCCCTGGAGATCCTCACAGGCATCCCATAGGAGTCCCGCCAGAGGCAGGTACCATGTTCTGTGTTCAATAAGCAAAAACTCACACACATCAACCACTAAAATGGGCCTAGCACATGACATATGTTATATAGATGCCTGCCGTTATGACTATTTATCAATATCTTCATCATCATGAATATTAGATCCTGAAGATTCAGAAGTAAATAAGACAAAATTCTTGCTTCTAGGGAGCTGATAGGCGGGTAGTGAAGAGATATTTAAGAAGTCATTAAGCCAATAAACATGTAGAGTAATACATGCGAGTTACAGTAAGTGCAGGGGGAGAAACCGAGGACCAGAAGAGGTGGTGCAGACTTAAGGATGATACAGGCTACTGAAATTAGGGTTCTGTGGTGGAGAAGAGTGCTTTGGGAGGATGCTGAGGTCCTGTGGTAGATTTGAACTGTCAACTTAGATCTTTATATATTTTTTAAGATTTTACTTTTATGTAATCTCTACACCCATCGTGGGCTCCAACCCTCAACCCTGAGATCAAGATTCACACACTCTGTTGACTGAGCCAGCAAGGGGCCCCTTCTTAGATCCTTATTTCCCAGAATTAGGGAAACTGCTTAGTTCTGGGTTAGCCTGAGCCATAAAAGACATTTTACAGAAGATCTGGAAGCCAGAAGTAAAGCAGTGTCCCCCACACGTTTTTTTCTAACGCTAGGAAGGTGGCGCAGGGCTCTGGCACTGTTCCACATCAAACATGGGGTTACCAATCTGCTGATTCTCTTTGCTTTTACAGGGGCAGCAGCCCATCTTGTAGCTCCTGTCCACATCTTCCTCCACAGCTCCAAATCAGCTCGTGACTAAGCTCCCTAATGAAGGGCATCAACGCCTTCATTGTGGAAGTTGGTCTGGAGAAAGTGAGGGACAGATGGGGATGCCAGCTCACCCCATGGGTTCCAGTTCATTCTTGCTCCACCCACATCACACACCCTCTTCTTTGGTTGTGTTTCTGATGTCGTATCTAAGAAACCATTCCCTAAACCAAGATCATTGAGATTTACTCCTATATTGTTTTCTAAGAGTTTTATAATTTTATCTTTTACGTGCAGGTCTTTGATCCACTTTGAGTTAATATTTGCATGTGGAGTGAGGTAGGGGTCTAGCTTTATTTTCTTGCATATTCTTCCAGGACCGTTTGTTGGAAAGAATATTCTTTCCCCATAAACTCACCACCAACCTGTGTGTTACCTTACTTCCTCACCATCAACATGTGCAAAGTTCCAATTTCTTAACACCTTTATCAACATTTTTTATTGTCTGTCTTTTTGATCACAGCCATCCTACTGGATGTGAAGTCATATTTCGTTCTGGTTTTGATTTGCATTTCCTTAATGACTAAGAATGTTGAGCATTTTCTCATGTGGACGTTAATTTTTTTAATAAAAAAATAAAACTGTTTTTAGAACAGTTTTAGAGTTACAGAAAAATTACAGAGATAGTCCTGAGAGTTTCCATATACTTCGCAACCAGTGTCCACTATTATTAACATCTTACAGTAGTATGGTACATTTGCTGCAATTAATGTACCAATAATGGTACATTATGATTAATGAAAGCCCATATTTTATTCAGATTTCCTTACTTTTTACCTAATGTCCTTTTGCTGCTTCAGGATGCCATTACATTTAGGCATCCTTTCTCCTCTAAGCAGAGACAGTTTCTCAGACTTTCTTTATTTTTGACGATCTTAACAGTTTTGAGGACTACTGGCCAGGTATTTTGTAGGCTGCTCCTCTACAGGGATTTGTCTGATCTTTTCTTCATGATGAGGCTAGGATTAAGAGTTTGGGGGAGGAAGATCACAGAAGTCAAATACCATCCGCCTTACATCAAATCGAGGGGTTGATACCATCACCCTGACTCACCCCTGCTGCTGGCCTTGATGGCCTGGCTGAGGCGGTATAGTCAGTTTTCTACACCGGGAGGCTGCTTTCTTCCCCTTTCCATGCCATTCTCCTTGGAAAGAAGTCACTATGTGCAGCTACACTGAAGGAGCGGGGTCCCTTCCTTTTTATCCACTCCCACCCCCAGATTCCCAGCTTTTCAGAACCACCAGCTCAACACAAACCCAGACTGAGGCTGGGAGCCATCTGCCATGACAGAGAGCCTCAGCCTGCTCCCCGGCCCCCCTCAGGCCTTTCCCAGTCTGCACTTGAGAGCCGCAGCCTTGTCGTTGGGAGTAGTTACCTAGCTCTGTTCAATTCCTGGAGACAACAGCCCAGCGTTCCCAGCAAAGCTCTAGTCTTAGCAGTTTGGCACAGCATATCCCCTAAATATGCTTTAGTCCTCACGTGGGAAAAACAAACAAGCAAACAGAAAACAGTCATCGGATCAATAACATATGCACACACCCACACACATACACACACATACACACGGTATGTATGCAGAGCAGGTCTTCAGCAAAATTCTTTTTTTTTTTTAAGTGTATGTATGTATTTATTTAGAGAGAGAAAGAGCGTGTGGAAGAAGGGCAGGAAGAGAGGGAGAGAATCCCAAGCAGGCTCCACACTGTCAGTGATAACCTGATGCAGGGCTCAAACTCACAAACCGTGAGATCATGACCTAGAGCCGAATCAACAGTCAGGCACTTAACCAACTGAGCCACCCAGATGCCGCAGGCCTTCAGCGAAATTCTAAAGCCGATGCAGTTTTCTCTGCTTTTTCAGGCTCTTCCCGGAGGTTGCCTAGGTCCTGAAGCTGCGCGCTCCACCCTGGCCTGCTCCCCACTGGCCCTAGATCTCTCGGCCACTCGCTCTCTCCTAAGCCAGGACTCCATCACAAACCAACTAGTAGTTGGGCTTGCAAAACTCGGTCCTGGAGAGGAAGGATGGATAGAGATACCAAACCTTCTCCAGGGGAGGAGAGAGACCAGGGGAGAGTGATTTGGCAGAAGAAATGATTTTTAAGTCGTTTACCTGTCATTTCCTGAGAACTTTGAAAGTTACCTGCCTCTGTGCTCTCAACCTGTAGGAAATGCAGGCATCATTTAACGGTTAGAAATTGATTCTGCCTCCAGGTGTTTCTATGCCGCAGGGGATCCGGGAGCAGCAAATCCGGGATTTGCATTTCTATCACTTCCTCTCCAAGCCTGATTCAGCTACCTGTGCTTCCCAACTGCCCCCTTATTTGCTCCAGACCACCTTTGCTTGTCACATTCCTAATCAAACCCCACTTTGAATATACTAGTCATTCTTCAGAAACTTGGGAAACTTTCTTTCTCCCTGTGTGAAGTTCCAGGAAAAGGTTTATTTTCCCCTGTAGGCTTATTTTTACTTCGCTGAAGTCATTGTAGACTGCATAGACTTTGCATTTTGATCTGACATCTTTCAAATGTGCTGGCACTGTAGCTGAATTTCAATGATTGTGTTCAGTGATTTACAAGAGAGAATATCAAAAATGCCTGCTCCCAGAGATATCCCTTTTGTAAAAGTCCAGACAACGCAGCATTGACTGCCTATTTACTCTCAGAAGTACACTGTCTCCTTATTCCTTTGACAAATAATTAGGAACACTCTTTATTTGGGCCCAGCACCCATGTTAGTAACCACAGCACACACAAAGTGTAAACTGGTCCGCTTCCCTTCAGAAGTTCATAATCCAATTGAAAGTCAAGGTATGTACATAATATGGTTAAATAACATTATAAAGTAAGGTGAATACGTTTTAAATAAATACTCTAAGACGTACCAATGGGCTTCTATGCCCAAATTCCAATGTGGGGGTCAGGGTCCCCACACATCCAAAAGCAAGCAGTTCTTGCATACCAGCTGGGCATCCTACAATTTACCTCATTTCTGACACTATCATCCCACAGACAGCATCAGACCCCCCAGATTAAGGGCTCAGTCCTATATGATGACCCTCCCTTCAGACACCAGTCTCCACCTGTGCTTCTGACCAACTAGCCATGGATGGGACATTTCCCCACCCACCTCCTCAGGTCAGATTAATTTGCTAGGGCGGCTCCTAGAACTCAGAGAAACTTTTTACTTACTAGAACAGCCTGTAGAAGAGGTGCACAGGGCAAGGTATGGAGAAAGGGCATGGAGCATCCATGCCTTCTCCAAGCAAGTCACTCTCCCCAAACCTCCCATGTTCGGCAACAAGGAAACCCTCTGAACTCTCTCCTTGTGGGTTTTTATGGAGGCTTCATTACACACCCGTGATGGACTAAATCACCATCCGCTGGTGATTAAAGTCACTCTCCAGCTCCTCTTACATCCCAGGAGGTCTGGGGGTAGAAATGAAAGTTCAAACCTCTATTCCTGATTGGTTCTTCTGGCAATTAACCCCTATCTTTAGGTGCTTGGCAGTAAGGGCTGTGTCTTACTCATTTCTGTATCACCAGCATCTTATCCTTTACATGGTGGGCCATGAGATCTAGAGGCAAGTAGGAAACAGTAAGAATGGGAAGGGTCAGGCCAAGTGGGGAGAGGAGCCAAGAGCCAAACAAAGCAAGAGAAGTGAGGTCAAGAAGTAGCCGAGTGTTAGCAGCACACTGATTGACAGAGGGCTGACGGAAGCAGAGAGCAGGCATGAGCAGGGCTCTGGTGAGAGGCAGCGTCCTGTGCCTCAGGCAGGAGCCACTGAAGAGCCAGCTGCCAGGGGAGCACACAATTCTACAGCTCGGGCAAGGACCAGCGCCGGCGCTACGGAAGCCCAGGGGCTCCACTTCCCATGGGGAAGTGCCCAGGTACGGCGGCCTCTGATGACCACACTACTGAGAACATTCAGGGCCTACAAGCCAGATGGAAGAGACAGGTTAAGGCGGATTTCCTTGGGGCCAGGAGCATGATCCTGGGGCAGCCCAAAGAGCCCTTGGCTGTCTGCCAGTCCCAAGGAAACGTAGAAGGACCCTGTAAGTTTTCCCACGAGGTTTTCCAGAATCTCAGCGAAAATCTGTTTCCTCCCTGTGCCAAATACACACACAATGGCCACAACAAGAGTCCCTCTCTCGTGAACTCCCATCTCTCCATACCATCCCCTGTGAATGCTAATACAATATTTATTAAGGCTTAAAGAGCACTGTTAAGTGCATGCGTTGATTTAGAATGATGGAGAGTGTCCGCGCAAAGAACAGGAACTCAGCCACAGAGTAGGGACCCCCCAAAGGACAAGTAGATACATCATTAGCTAAAGACTCAAGCTAGCAAATGTCACCAGCAGGGAAAAGCAATTCTTTAATTAGGGCTTTCTTTACACCTATTGTTAACACCAATGTTGTATGTATGTATGTATGTATGTATGTGTGTGTATATATACATATAATTATTATTATTATAAAATAACACATGCATAAAGTTAGAAAATTCAAACTGCACAGGCTGGCATTAAATGAAAAGTACAGGGACGCCTGGGTGACTCAGTTAGTTAAGCATCCAACTTCTGCTCAGGTCATGATCTCACAGTTTCTGAGTTTGAGCCCCACATTGGGCTCTCTGCTGTCAACACAAAGCCTGCTCCAGATCTCTGTCCTCCTCTCTTTCTGCCCCTCCACCCCCACTCTCTGTCTCTCTCTCTTTCTGTCTCATTCTCAAAAATAAACATTAACAAATTTAAGAAAAAAAGAAAGGAAAGTACATCTCTCCATCTCTCTTCCCCACCCTCAACCCAAGTCCCACACTCTGGAGGAAACCCCTGTTATTAATCTTTTGTTTTTCATTCTTCTAAGTGATTGCCATAATTCTAAACAATATGCTCAGATCCTAATTTCTTGATTTAGCAGTGGTAGATAACAGCAAGTCATTTCCATTCTGTTTGAGAGAGGAAGAATTTAGCTTACGTTTCCATTCAACTCTCCCTCTTCTGAGTTTGGTCACTTATGCTAGTGTGTTTACTTCCTCTATTAGTTGCCTTTACTCTTTTAACTGATCCTCTATGTTTGCTCCACCTTCCCTACACAATATCTCTTGCCTCATCCCCAACTAAAAGGAGGAAGGCTGCACCCCTACACTCACCTTCCCCCCCACTGCTGACAAGCTGACCTCTGTCAATTGGAGCATTACCTTTACTGGGTTAATTATTGCCTATATGTGCTTTTCTATAATTGTAGAGAAGACTTCTGTTTTGATTATAAAAATTGAAACTAGTAACCATTTAATTATAATTATGTGAATGTGATTATATGTCTATTGGTCGCTGCAGAAGTCATGTGATTATAGCCACTGAAAAAGAAAGATAATTGTCACTGATTCCTGATTCTCCTCAAAGGAGAATGCCCCAAGGGTTAAGGTCAAGTGGATTGTCTTGTATTCCATCAAGTGCTCAACATCAGGCCACATTTTTGCTAGTTTGTATTTGCACCAAAAGTGTCTTCTCTAGTTTTCCAGTTGTTTTCTTGGCATTTCCAGCTTCTTAACCGTGCTGCCTATTAAATGATCCCCATTCTATTCTTGGAGCAAATTTTTAGGGTTCTCTTACTTTACGTTTTAATTTGAGCTGGGCTTTTTTAGGTCTACTGCAGAGGTATCATCCCGGGATGGCTTTCATTTCAAATCCAGAATTCTATCCCTATTTCCTGGGCTCTTGGCTGCTTATCTCCCTCCTGTACTCATAGTAGAGGACGTCCTCAAATAAATGTATTAAAGGAAGCTTTCTTGGTAGATAAAGATTCTGATTCATTCTGAACCCAGCATGGCTGGAAGAGTGTTTACTGTACTTTCATACATATGCAATTTAAAATTTTTCTGGGAGCCACATTAAAAAAGTTAAAAGTTACTAATTCAATATTTCACATTTTTCTCATTCTAAGTCTTTGAAATCTAGCACATATTTTATAGTTATGGCATATCTCATTCTAGACTAACATGTTTCAAGTGCTCAATAACCACATATGGCATCTGGATACCGTACTGGACAATGCAGGTCTAGACTCTTCTCTTTATCTTTGTGCTATATTGCTTCACCTAAAGATATGAGTGGGGCACCTGGGTGGCGCAGTCTGTTAAGTGTCCAACTTCAGCTCAGGTCATGATCTCTCAGGTTGTGAGTTTAAGCTCTACATCGGGCTCTGTGTTGACAGCTCAGAGCCTACAGCCTGCTTCAGATTCTGTGTGTGTCTCTCTCTCTGCTCCTTCCCTGGTCACAATCTCTCTCTTCTCTCTCTCTCTCTCTCTCAAAAATAAATAAACATTTAAAAAAAAAAAAGATATGAATGTTTATTCACTTTCCTGCTCAGAAATCAAAATGACTTAAATTTTAATACTTGTGTTTTTCTTTAATTTTTAGAACGCTCAGGCTATAATTTATGTCATCATTTCCTCTCTTTTGTTCTTTCTTTCCAGACCTCTCATTACTTGAATGCTGGAGTTCTTGGACTGATATTTTATCTCTTCATTTCCCTCTCTTATTTTTCATCTTTTCACCATATTACTCTGGACTCTGAAAAAGCTCATGAAATTCATCTGCAGCCATTCTATTCGATTTTATGTTGGCAGTCTATTTTTCATTTCCATTAATTCTTTTTGTTTTCTGTAGGCTTTTTTCATAGCAGCCAGTTCTTTCTTTATGGGTACGAGATCTTAGATCTCTCTATGGACTCTCATGAGATTTTTAAAATTTCTCTCATCAATTTAATTTTAAAATTAAAATTTTTTTCAATTAAAAAATTTATTTTCAGGGTGCTGGGTGGCTCAGTTAAGCATCCAACCTCAGCTCAGGTCATGATCTCACAATTAGTGAGTTCAAGCACAACGTCAGGCTCTGTGCTGACAGCTTGGAGCCTGGAGCCTGCTTCAGATTCTGTGTCTCCTTCTCTTTCTGTCCCTCCCCTACTTGTGCTCTGTCTCTCGCTATCTCTCAAAAATAAAAATAAACATTAAAAATTTTTATTAAAATAAAAAATAAATTATTTTCATTCTAAAGGTATTTTTCCCCCTTTTTCTTCATGTCAGTCTTCTCTTGTGTGGTGCTTGTTTCTTTCCTTCAGCCTTGGATTGCCCACTCATATTTATGCCTGAAACACTCAGATGACTGACACAGGAGGGTGACGGGTTTTCTCTAAGAAGGTGTGCATTTCCACCCATGACCTGGCGTCTCCCCTGAATCAGGGCAATGTGGTGGCTGATGCTGAGCTCTGTTCTTGAGAGCTGGCACCTCCCTATTCCCCTTCCCACACTCACTGCCAATGTTTTTAAAGGGTCTTATTATAAAAGCACCAGCATACACGAGAAGACCTTGCCTTCTCCAGACAGCTTAGATAATTTCTGCATATATCTCTGTTTTGGTTTATTAATTGACTCTCTTAGAGAAATCAGAATCTCTGGGCTGCGGGTCCTTCCCCACTTCCATTCCCAGTGCCGTTATGGGATTTATTCATCTTTGGGCGTCTTCCCTGTCATTACACTGGGATATGGTGTTCGGCTGCCATCTTGAATACAAAGACCAATTATCTTTAAGGGAAATACCCCTCCTCTTCCAAAGCCATGGTTGCCCAAAAGATAATTAGCAAAGGTTTGACTTTTGAATTTGATTTTCACAGTGGAATGTCTATTAGCCAAAGCATAGGTTTTTATACTGACAAATGACGATCTGGCCCAATGGATGTCTAAACTGAGCCCAGGCACATACATGCCTTCCAATTTTCTCTCCAAAGTTCTTAAGTTGAAACATTTTTATGGAATGTGCAGAGACACTGCCAATCCTTCTCCCTCTCCTTCTCTAACAATGAGTGCCTTGGGGGAATTGAGGATCAAGGTTTGCCTGTCTTTTGTCATCTACAATATAGTGTGAGAACACTGGCCTAATTGTGAAGAGACATGAATTCTAGTCTCTGTGCAGACCCTCTCTGTTCTGCGGTGGTTCCCTAACACGTGTGAGCCTGGCTTGTATAGAGGGCATAAACACCATTCCTGCATGTCTGATGGGGCTGGTGTCATTATGGAGCAAACGCACTAATGCACTGACACATATTCTGTCCTCAATAAATTCTGCCAGTGATTAAATTAGGGGCTCAAAGCAGGTGCCTTATTTTAAGGGCCTGACTGCTAAAGGCCAAAAAGGGTGATCAACCTCCCTGCCAGCATCCAGGTTGGCATGCAGAGTGGACCAGGCTCTGCCATCTCTCCCAGAGAACTTTCCAGAAAATGACTTTGGTGATCACCACAAAAGCAAAGGAGGCACAGAGAGCTCTGGTCACAGCCTTCACAAGCCAAAGGCTTCCCATGTATAAGACACTCATTCACCACCAGAAAGGCTGGGAAGACGACAGGGGGTCTAAAGGAAGGGCTCAGAATTACTAATGAACCCTGGGTCATTAAGTCTCACACTCTCCTTTAGAGGGACCAGGTGGCTCTGAGTGGAAAAGGGACTTTCCCAAGTTAGTGACAGAGCCAAGACTAGAGTTTCCCATACAATTGTCACATACTATCTACATCACCTGGAACCAAACCCTAACCCTTGATAGTCTTCTTTTGAAACACTTCTTGAAGGCAGGTATCTCTCTTCAACAATGCCACGCTGGGTTTTGGGAAACTGACCTAAACCTCAAACCCAAGAAGGCTTTGGACCCCAAAACTGGTGCAAGCACCTGCTGGGACTCAGAGCTTGTAAGACATTTCTTTCAGGAGCTAGTTCTACTTGCCCAGTTCCCAGGCCATTCTCATTCCCAGTGACCTCCAGAGTCCATGTGGCTGAGTCCCCACATGGCCAGAGCATGCATGCCCACACTTTGGGCCAAAGCCCCAAAGTGCCCGGCACATTCCAGGCTTGCAACATCTCCGAGGGGCCCGAGGGCCTTGCCAGAGAAGGGTAATGGCAGGAAGCCATAATATATTAAAACAGTAGATTAAAACAAACAAGAGCATTTTGGATCATATTACACATCACTTTCCTCACGTCTGACAACAGAAAAAAATCAAAGGCGGTAAAAGACAATCGTAGACCATAATGGTCTAATAACTTGGTGATAAAAGCGCTTGTGGGAGCAGCGTGGGAGTAGTCTGCTCCTGGTGCAGGAATCAAAGCTCTCCTCCAAATCCACAGTGGTGTGCTCAGAGGCATTACTGCTTAAGTGCTCGTTTAAGACTTCCTCCAAAATGCAGCACACTCACTGGAGAATCATAATTAGGCCTCAATTGTGGGCCATATTCACACATTGTGCATCATCCTTAAAGATGACAGAAGAAAAAATTACCTAGGCCCATGTGGAGTGGATATTAGCTCTTTCACCACTGTCCTCCATGGAAAAAAAAAAATTATCAATTCCCTGTCTAGACTCACAGCCTTCTGAATACTAAGCACTAAGACTCAGTTTTGCACTGAAAAAGGGAAGAAGAAAAGTTGGGGGAGCAGGAGAGCTGGGGGCCTGAAATTTGCACTGTGGGGATGGACATGATCAAATCCATAAGAAAGTTAAGAGTGTCAGCCATTTTCCATTCCTGGAACACGGTCAAACCCAAAGTCACAGAGATCAAGTTCATCAGGAGTACACCAGCCCAGAGCTGATGAAACCCTTGAAGCACGTCATCTTTTGAAGACCACTTTCAACTAGGAGTTTATATGATGAACTAAAATGCCATGAAAATGTCCAGCCATGTGTCCGTTATTCCTCTTCTCTTCCCAAACCTGCTCCTTTCCCGAAGTCTCTGCTCCTGAGGAACAGCCTTTTGTGGGTTTTGTGTTTTTTTTAAGAAACTGACAAACAAAGCTGCCCATTGCTCAGAGTGTCCACAGAAGCATTGGTCCCTGGCATGTGGCTCCCTCATTCTCATGGGTCTGTTCTCATTCAGAAGAAGTCCATTCAGTCTGCTATCCAGGGAAATGGACCTAAACCTGATCTCAGGTCATCTCTGATTACATTCTGAACCTGTCTACACTGCCATTTCTTCATGCTCTTCTCTAACCTGATCCCACACACAAAAAGCATATCATTGGTGGTTCTTTTTTTCTATTTCCCAGGAGCACTTACAATTCCCACTGGCTCTTCTGTGCCCTCATCTGGACATTGGTCATGTATTACCTTAGTTTCCTTGGCTTTTTCATGGGCTAGTCTGCCTTCCTCGAACACCCAACAGTCTGTTCCATTTCATGTGTCTCTCACCAAGCCCATGTGCCGTGCTCATTGCAGAACTTCCGTCCACCCTTGTTCAAGTGACTGAATTGTTTAATCCAGTCAGCTCTTGTCTGCAGACCTGGGGCATAAGGACAAGAAATCTCTAGACAATGCCTAAATTTAATTCCTGCTATTCATTTTTTCTTAAACTAACCCTCCACCCTTTTTCTCCCAAAACCATTCTCTCCCCATTTTTCTAAGACTTGAGTAAAAAAAAAAAAAAGAAGCCCACCTTTTCTTCTCCTGGCTTTGGCAGCATGTGAATATGAGCAAAGAGAGACACAATTATGAAACAGGAAAATTTGCAATTTCCCCTTCACACAGATTTATCTCATTTGATTTTCATGACAACTCTAGGTGCTTAGTGACCGATGATTATTTCCACCTTACTGCTTCTAAAATCTGCACTTTAGTAAGAGCATCATAGCTAATAAAGTCAGTGACAAAGGAATAAACTGTTCAAGTGTGATTTTAGAAAAATTGGTTCCCTGGGGAAGGAAACAGCTAAGTCCTCATTTCACATGGCAAAATAAAATAAATTCCAGACATATCAAAACTATGACACCCAAAAATTATTTTTAAAACTATAAGAAAATGTAGGTAAATATTTATTTATCTTCTCTCTGCCTTGAAAGAATTTTCCAAGCATAAAACAATGCAGGAGGTCACAAAGGAAAAGACTAACAGATGATATCACACAAAGATTTTAAGTGTCTAGATATAGAAAATAAAATAAAATAAAATAAAAGCAAACAACAAACTGAAAAAATATGAGCCACACACATGACAGGCAATAGGTTAATATTCTTACTATATAAGGCATCCATACAAATCAATAAGAAAAAGAAGTTTTAAAGCGGGGGAAGGTTATGAATAAACAATTTATAAGAGAGAAAATACAAATGTCTGCCTAATCCACGTAAGAAAAGCTATTCAGTCATAAAAAAAGTAATCAAAGAAACTAAAAAAACAGAGTCAGTCACCAGGTACAACTTCTCACTTATCAAATTAGCAAAATAATTAAAAAAAAAAAAAGATTGATAGTGCCAGCTGTTGCAGAGGTGAAGTGAGAGAGGAATATAAACTATGATCTTTCTGGAAGGTGGTTTGGCAATGTGTATCCAGAACCTTGAAAATAATCATACTCTCTGACCTGGTGACTCCTCTTTAAGAACTCAGTCCCAAAAAGTAATCAGAAGGGTGGTCTGAGATGTACGTAAAAGAGGGTAATTTATAACAATAAAATACAGACACAATGTCCCCTAATAGGAGAGTGGTTTATGTTATGGCATATCTTCATATGTTTTCACTCATATGTGGAACTTGAGAAACTTAACAAAGACCATGGGGGAAGGAAAGGGGAAAAATAGCTACAAACAGAGAGGGAGGGAAGCAAACCATAAAGGACTCTTAAATACAGAGAACAAACTGAGGGTTGATGGGGGCGTGGGGAAGAGGGAGAAATGGGTGATGGGCACTGAGGAGGGCATTTGCTGGGATGAGCACTGGGTGTTATATGCAAGCAATGAACCACAGAAATCTACTCTCCCAAAACCAAGAGCACACTGTACACACTCTATGTTAGCCAATTTGACAATAAGTTATCTTTTAAAAAATAATAAATAATATTCTACAAAACTAAAAACATAAATTATGGCATATCTCCAGAATGGAATATTATAAAGACACGAATATCTGGAATAATTTTAGTGGCAAGGAAAACATTTACCTTATAGCCAGAAAAAGAATTATGGAGATAAGCCTCAGTATTTTTCATAGAAAAGTCTCTAAAAGGTAAACAGCATGATGGAACACAACCTCGGGTCCCCCTGTCGCATCCACCGTCCCTTCCGCTCATCACGCTTTCTCATTTCACAGGAAGAAAAAGGACCCTACACAACCGCGAAGCCTGCCATACTCTAAAAGCACTTCCAAGTTGGTGAATATACATAGTGGCCATTACATAGTTCTTAGTAATTAGTGCTTCTGTGTTCTGCCTATTTCTTATTACTTAATATTTAAGTTCTGATGGATCAGCAGAATCAACAGGCATATCATTTTAATGATGCCACCCTGCTATGTGTTCACCAAACCCTATCACCCTCATACTCTGGGCACGTACTGAGACTACATTTCCCAGCCTCCTTTGCAGTTGGGTGTGGCTAGATGGCGGCATTCTGGCCACTAAAGTGTAGGTAGTCATAGTGTTGTGCCCCTCCCCACCCTCCCACCAACCTCCAAATCTGGCTCATGAAATCTCCCTTGTGGCCATCTGTTATGCCTTCATTCCATCATGCAGCTATCAGCTACGGGAGAGGAAACCGATGGAGCCAACAAATGGCAGGAGCCCGGGTCCCTGAGTGACTTTGTGGAGTAGACTCAACTGCCCCACACTGGCCTGTGATGTGGGCAGGAAGTCAACATTTACTGTGATAAGGTTTGATGTTGTTTGTTAAAGCAGGTATCCTCCCCCGACCGCAGACTCAGCTACTATCCTTAGCTACTTGGCTATGATCTTAACAGATCACAGTCTGCTTAACCATTGTCCTGCCTTGGGTGTTTTCACTGGTGCTAAATAATGCCACAATTACCTTTGAACAGTTTCTGGTTTTTCCTTCACTCCTTCCGGCCTATACTCATTGAGTATATTCCCCAGAGGGGGGTACCAGGTCAATACCGGTGCATTGCCAAGATTAACTATCTCATAGCTCTTGTTAGGCCGGACTGCTCTCTAGAAGTCCCGGAGCAAATGAGTGCAGCATCGACTAATGCATGGTTTCCCCGCATCTCCAGGAGCACTGGGTTTTATTATTTTTCATTGTGTTTGTTAATTCCTTAACAATTAGGAAGTGCTTTTCAAGAGATTTCACTGAGGTCATTTACACTTGTAATACCCAGCACGAGTTCCTCTCTCCAGAGTCGGAGACAGATAGCGTTTTGCTCCACCAACCCCACCCTGTTCTTTACCCTCCGGCCTGCTCTCTGATACAGGCAGCCACAGGGACCTTCACGGGCCCTGCACCAAGAAAACCAAGAAAGCGATGACACTGCAAAATGCAGTAAAAGGAATCCAACTTTCACTTCTACGGTACAAAACAGGCTTTTGGAAAGTCACAGCAGAGACTATAGTTTTAAGGGGGGAAGAAAGCTTTATGTGTTTCAAAGCGCGGCTTTTGAGTGTAAGAAGCCTCAGGCCTGAAGGACTCTGGGCATACGGCTGAGGCATAAATAATAGATTTGGAAGAATACGTGATCAGTCAGAGCCAGACAGCTCTGCCCCAGGCTAGATAAAGTTTCTCTGGGCTGAGGGAGTGGAGAAGCAGAGAGGAAGAGAGGGCTTAAATGGCTGGTCCCAAAGGCAGAGGTGTGTGACAGGAGCCCTGAGGGGCAGATTGAAGCCAAGTCCCCTGAGCTCCACACGTGCCCAAGTGGATTCACACTTTCATTCAGAAAGTGTTTGTGCACAGACACTGTTCTGAGCACTGTGGGCGCTAAAGACCGGGTCCTTGCTCTCATGGAGCTGACATCCTGATAATGTCAGCACACAATACACACACACACACACATATATATATATATATATACATCATGTACACGCACACATATACACATATATATGACACATGTATACACATTTACATACACATTTACATGTCAGTGGTGATCAGTGCTCTACAGATGGAACAGGACACAGAGTGATGGATGATGGTGTTATTTTAAATGAAGTGTCAGGGAAGGCCTCTCTGAAATGTGACACTGAAACAGTGGAATGGGAGGGGAACCATGACCGTATCTGGGCATAGAACAGTCTAGAAAGTGAGAACAGCAAATGCAAAGGCACTGAGACAGGAGTGTGTCCTGACATAGACAGATCTGCAAGGAGGCCAGTGTGGAGAGCAAGAGAGAAAGAGAGAGGGAGAGAGGGGGGAGAGATGGTGGAGAGAGCAGTCAGAGAGCTGGCAGGCAAGCAGGGTGCAGTTAGGCCTTCTGGGCAGTAAAGGACAGAGGGAGGCTTGCTTAACCCAGGGCCTCTCTCCTCCTTCCCTACCGTAGTGTCTGCGCTGCTGGATATGCAGGGCCAGGGCAACGAGGGTGGGGTGTCACAACGGGGAATGTCGGGGCTGCAGCCACATCAGATGCGACCAATGGCCCCCAAGGTCTCCACGGCACCCTCCTGGCTCCTCACCGCCAGGCCACTGCCCAGTGTCCTCCCGCCACTGCTAGGCCTCTCGCGGGCGCATGGGGACAGCCGGCCTCGCCGGTACCCCGAGGATGCGTGTTTGCCGGGGACGAGGGCGAATCTGCACAAGAAACTGGTCTCTGGACCCTGGCGCCTTCTCCTCGCCTACTTTGCACCCTTACTAGCTGCTTACGACCACACGGCCACAGGCCTGGCCCGCCAGCTGTATGCACCGTGTGTCTACATCCCCACCACCTCTCTCACTTCCTCAGAAATGCAGACTAAGGCGATCTAACTACGTGAAGAAATACCATGTGCATCAAAATGGAATAACCCTCCATGGAAATTAGCTGCTAACTGACATAAAGAAGCCTCTAATTAAGTGAACATTGAAGAAGAGGGGTTTTGTTTCTGTTTTTAGCAGTTTCTCAACTATTTTCCACTAGGGCTGGTGAGCACCAACACATGCACGCGCACGCACACGCACACACACACCTACATCCTCTAGAAAAACAGGGATCAGGAATCTGGCACCCGCTATCGACAGATTGCCACTCCTGTTCTAAATGAACTGCCGGCCTGGGCCTCCTTTTCATCTCAAAGGCCATTTGGCATAACCCCATTCATCTGCACAGACTGTCAAATTCTCTCTCCCGGACTTCTCCTGTGACCTTCATTTTATTCTCTGCTCATGCCTGAGTGTGGCGGCTGAACTGGATTGATTAAAGTTTTAGCCCTGTCTTATTTTAATTCAAGAGCTAAGTGGAGCATTTAAATGAACTCATAGAATGACCCACTGTCAGCATTCTGAAATCTGGTTAACATTTCTCCCTTGGCTGCCCCACCACCCCTCCCCCGCATTATCACTGCTCTGTCTCCAGGTTGGCTTCTGGGTGGTGTCCACGGTCGGTTAAAAATGACATCATCGGAGTGAGCGAGAGTAGATTCATGTTCATTTCCATCTATCCATCCATCACTGGAGTCCTGGGTTCATTAAGTGTGCTCCAGTCATGATTTCCCTCCATTTCCCATAATTCATTGCGGGGTCTAATGAACTGGAATGGAGTTTGTCAGTTTCCCCCAGTTCTGAGTAGGAGAGACAAGGGTTCTTTAGTGCCAAGCATCTTTTGTCCTGGAGAGAGAATGGGAGGGGGAGGGAGGCAGAGAGGCCTAGCGTGGTGACATATACATACAGTATGTTCATTCTTCATTGCCATTTACTATGTTCATTCTTCATTGCCATTTACACACACCGTGATGGGCTCCATATGGTCAGGGAGGCTGGACTCGCATCTTTTTCTTCTGCTCTGCGTCTTCAGTCTGATTGCTCCTTTTTGAAGAGTGTCCTGGTCCCTCCATACTATTTTTGGGCTGTAATTGCCTACGGTTCTTCTTATGACACAGGAAGGAGCATGAAAGAAGTAAGCCAGGCATCCATCCCCCCAGGGCTGGATCAGACATGTCATCTTACCCAGGCCCCCTCTAAATTCTCAAGGCTCTGCTCATCCACCCACCCATTTATTCAACTCGGCAAATACTTATCATTTGTCTTCTACACGACAGGCCCTAGCCAGGTGCTCTGGTACTTCTCCAATATACCGGGGATCTTGGTTTTATTCAGGTTTGGTGAGACCAACAGACCAGGCAATGGCTGTCACTGAAAGGAGAGCTCGCTATGTCCCACCCGCAAGCCCGGTAGGTCCCAGCCTGATGCCGTAGAACCCTACATGGCAACGAGAAAGAACAAGCTACAAACACATGCAGAAGCAGGGATGAATCTCAGAAATACAATGATGAATGTTAGAGATCAGATACAAAAGAATTCCATTAATATGAGGTTCAAGAACACCTAAAACTTACAGAAGTCAGGATAGTGGTTACTTCTGGGTGGGTGGGTATTGACTTAGAAGGGTACAATGAGGCGGTGGCTCAGTCGGTTAAGCCTCTGACTTAATTTTAACTCAAGTCATGATCTCACGGTTAGTGAACTAGAGCCCTGCATTGGGCTCTGTGCTGACAGTGCAGAGCCTGCTTCAGATTCTCTCTCTGCCTCTCTCTTTGTCCCTCCCCTGCTCTCTCTTTCTCAAAATAAATATATTAATTTAAAAAAAGCAGTACAAGGGAACCCTCTGACATGCTAAATATGTGATATAGGGTGCTTTATATGGTTGCTATAAGGATGAACACAAATGTAAAAAACAAACAAACAAAAAAACTTAGAGTTTTAGGAACTTTAGGAATTTAAGGTTCCCAAGAGGAGGGGGCACACCAGTCATGCCATGTGGGGTCACACGAAGAAGCACCAGGATCAGTAGGGAGGCCGACGGAACAAATGGAAAATTATAGGCAAAAGCCTTTATTGTGGCTTTCCTGGGAAGGAATGGGTGAGGCGGGTAAGCACCTGAGCAGGCTTGAGGTTGGACAGTTTCAAGAATTTCAGCAGGCTCACAGCTCTAGGGATGGTTCCCGGTGCCTGGCCCTGGAGTGGGTGATTTAGGGCAGGTGGATAATGTCCTGATGACAGGAAGGTAATGTCCATGTGTTGGAGCACACGGACTTGGGATTGGTTGGTCTGCATGGCAAAGGCATGCTTGCAGATAAGTCGTCTGCTATCGCCAGGAAATAGACAACTCTGGAAAGGATAGTCCCTCCCCGGGGGGCTGCAAGGCTCCAAGATGTCAAAGCATCATCAAATATAAAAAATTAAAAATATGATGAATTCATAAGGTCTCCAAAAATGACAATCTCTGCCCTTGAAGAGCTCACGCACCTCAAACACTTGTAAAGTCTGACACCATAACGTTGCAAGGAGATATACCTGTCACCCTTGGGGTGACTCTCCCGCTCTGCTGAAAAAGACCCCACAGCTGAAGGAGGAGCAATAGCCAGGCTTGTAATTCATGATCTCACTCTCGCTCACACTCCCTGGCCACGGCTAGTTGGACCAAGCTAGACAGCTGGTCCCAAGTTCAGCCAATCATATGTCCCTTCCCACCAATGAGGAAGCGACATTCAGAGACTGCAGGCTTTGTGAGGGTGGAAATTGTAACCGGTAAACCAGGAACCAGGAGACAGTCTTACTTCACCATACAGACCAGGAGGCACGTCGTTAGAGCCATCTGGGGGAGCGTGTAGGGAACATTTACACCAGGGTCCCGACTCGAGCCACTTACACCCTCTGAGGGCGTGTCCCAAGTGTCGGCGGCCCTGTGCCCAGCCTGACTCACTTCACACAGCCATCAAAAAGGAACTCCTTTGCCCTCTAGACCCCCCGAGAGCACCATGGTGTGGAAGTGACACGGGACTGTGCTACCATTTGCGCGGGTGTCCCACGCGTCCAAGGACTCACGGAACACTGCAGCAGGGAAGCCAGGAGGATTTTCCATCACCGTTTTCCCACGAAGGCTTCTAATAAAATGGACGCCCATCAAAGAAAGACGTGTGGTGCACCCAAGAAGTCAATACGTCAATTAACCAGGAAGTATTTTTAGAGAGCGGGACGGATGGGAGGAAAGACGAAGCTCCTGCTCTGGAAGAGTCTCGACGATGAGTAGATCCAGACAGGGAAACACATATGCGCATGTGCAGTCCATGTGGTGGAGACTAGGAAACCTGGCATCATACGGACCCAACAAATGGCAGGCCAGACAATCAGAAGAGAAAGATTGCTCTGACCTGGCGGGTCCAGGAAGACTTCCTGCAAGTGGGGGAATTCAACCTGGTCTTTAGAGGAAAGGTGGGCTCCAAACAGGTGGAAAGGGCAGGCAGCCCACAGGTCAGGGTAGCGAGCCGTGTGGGGCTTGCGGGAGCATCTTGCCCACCACACCAGGAAAAGCCAGCCCTGCCACAGGTGTTCTTGGGCCTCTCCCCTCTTACTCTCCTGCAGCCTCAGGATTTGCCGCCCACCCCTTTCCTGTCAAGCAAACCAGGAAAACTCAGTTTATTTTTTTTTAATTTATTATTTATTTTGAGACACACACACACACACACACACACACACACACACACACGTGGGGGAGGGGCAGAGACAGCAGAAGGGGGACAGAGGATCCAAAGCAGCAGACAGAGGTACCATGGTGGCAGAAGAAGTCCCGAGGCAGGGCTTGAATTCACCAACCCTGAGATTGTGACCTGAGGGGAAGTTGGGTGCTTAACTGACGGAGCCACCCAGGCGCCCTGATAAACTCCGAGGTTTAAACCGCCACTAGTCCAAATCCAAGAAAGCACAAGGATCTGAGTGGGGCCCTCTGAGCTCTGGGAGAGCCAATGTCAGGGGACAAGGCAGGTGACCCCAGAAGACAGGAGACCAGGGTCTCACCTCTGGGCAGATGCCAACTTTCAAAGGCACTGGGGCATCAAACACTTGAAACTCAGGGTCCCCACCTTCAAAAGAACTGCTCTGAGAGGCAGAGACAGGCAAAAGTTTGAGGTCTTCCCAGAACCAATCCCCAAGTGCCCAGAGTAAGTATAAAACCCGGTCATCCCAGAGAAAACATCCTCACTCCATTCTACATGCACACTTGCAAGTCCCTCCCCAACTTGAGAACTCAGCTTGAGGCTCTCATCCTAGTGAGGGCCATCTTCCCTCCGTTTCTTGGCTCTTCTCTTTCTCTCTGTTCCCTCCATTCTCTCCGGCTACCCCCATGCCCTCCGCGCCCCCCCATCCCTACCTGGACCCCTCATTCCTTACCAGCAGTCAACTCTCAAGAAGTTAGCTCCAAACTGTCAAAACTCTCAAATATCTGCCTGGCTTTTTTATTTTTTTTAAGTTTATTTTTGAGAGAGAGAGAGAGAGAGAGCACGGAAGGGATGGGGAGGGACAGAGGATCTTAAGCAGAGGATCTAACAGCACAGAGCCCAGTGTGGGACTCAAACTCAGGAACTGTGAGATCATGACCTGAACCGAAGGCAGACGCTTAACCAACTGAGCCACCCAGGCGTCCCTATCCGACTGGATTCCTAAGGCCTTCAAAGCCACAGCCTCTGTCCAAGTTCAGGTCAGGGGTATCCCCTTTCCTTGCCCTGGGTCGGGGGTGGTGGGGAGAGGACTCAGATTTCTATACATCCTTTAAAAAACAACCCTTCCCTCCCTTCTGTTTGGGCCTGTGAATAACACCTGGGGACAGATGTCTCTGGGTCACCTTTGTGGTGGGGCTCAGTTTCCCCCTCCTTGCAATCCGGAGTAGACCCTGACCTCTTCCCAAGGGCGACCCCTCCCCCTACTCTTGATCCTGTTTACAGGCTTTTCTCCACGACGGCAGCTTATTTGCAGCTGTAGGCTTTCAGCCGCGCTCAGCTCTGCTCCTTTCTGCTGCCGTGGAACATTTTCCATGCCACTGGGGAACGTAATTGCTCCTCACATGCATTTTTGAAAGACCTCGGAAACCTCTGCATAAATCAGTAGAAGTTCATTTATGGTTTTAGAATATTCTGGATAATTTATTTGGTGTCAGGGAGCCGGAGCCGGAGCCTTCACTTTTCAACCTGGGTTCTGCAGGGCCTCCGTTGCATTGCCCTTGCACGTTTGTTTCGGTTTGCCCTGAAATGCCAGCCAGCCACAAGGAGACCTTTATCATGCTTCCAAATAGATTTTTCCCCTTCCTAATGACACACTCTTTGGAGGTTTGACACGGAGCCAGTGCTTCTTCCCCTTTTAAAAAACCAGCAGCTAATCCAGAGCTCTCTTCCTTCCAAGCCACGCAGGCTGCGGCTCTCAGATTTCAGCCCGTCCTTCCTGAGAGTTGGAACCCCGCATCCAGACCTCCTCCTGATGACTTCCTGCTGTCCTCCCACTGGCCAGGGCGGGCGGCATACAGCAAAGTGACCTGGATTATGGTGACACAATTGGAAAATAGCATCTTATCCCAACAGTGTGCAGATTTGGCATGCTTGACATTCTCAGCGCTGTCTCACCAGAAATGCCCGGAGGAAGATCCAGCTGACATTTTTAGCAATTTGCACAATGTCTATCCCCCTAGACTTTTTTTTTTTTTAACATCCTTCCTGGCTATGGATTGAGGTTCAGATGTTCAGTGTTCCCTAATTTTTCCTCTCTCAGTACTTTCACTCCCCCAGATCACGTGACCAAGCCCTAAACTCCTGTCCTCAGAGGACAATCAGAATGACACCTTTAGTGTTTGTGCTTGATTTTATGGCCTCGTGATCTTGTGCCCTTTGGAGTTCAAAGGTCATATCAGGCAGCAGGCAGGGAGGTTTTTGATGTAACCTCTGAACCCCAGAAAACAAAAGGACAGAGGCCCACAGAGACAATCTATCTAAAAATGGTCATATAAAGAATGCAACTCAATCAGCCCAGAGCATGCAAATCACCCAACATGTTTATGCGGCATCCTGCTAAATTCAAACTTCGAGTCAGAAGAAGGGGCACAAACCCCATGATCCCAATACATAAATCAAAGCTTGAGAAAAGCAAAGAAGTGAGTTTACAACCGATTCAGAATGGAAGGATTTGCAAGATGTGATTTATAAATTGTTTTCCTCCCCCACCGCCCGCCTCTGTCCACACTCAAGCACACACACACACACACACACACACACACTGATCAATACCATGCAACTATTTGAAAATCAAGCATTTTCTTTTCTGAAGGTTTGCCCAGTGCTAAGCTGGACAAATGCGTGAGACCCATCAAAGGCCAAGTGCTTTCTTCTTGGCCACTGGAATCATCCTCAGAAACGGGCTGAAAGTCAGCAGAACAGGCAGCTGAGAAGAAAGATGAGGACTTGTCACATTCTGTAGAACAGATGTCACCTCCCGCGTACTACACAGATTGTCCTTCAACAGCCCTTAATACCTACACACATGCCCCCGGGGAAAGGGGGAAAGGGGGACTCATTTTTGAACTGCTGAGAAATCCTATTCATATAGTTAGGTTGTTGGGGCAGGGGAGGTCCTGGTTTTCGTGACTATCAAAATTTTATTTCTCTAAATACCTAAGTGTGTATATCTACCTTGGCAGATAAGATGCTGATCCCAGGAAATCTTTAGAACTTTGCCAAATAAGTCTGTATGAGCAAAAGTTGATATGAGGCCATGGGGAGAAAAGAAATAGATATGCCTTACCCTTTTCTTTCTTTTTTTTTTTTTTAAGTGGATTTATTTATCTTGAGAGAGATGGAGGCAGTGTACGTGGGGGAGGGGCAGAGAGAGAAGAGAAAGAGAATCCCAAGCAGGCTCTGCACTGCCAGCATGGAGCCCCATGTGGGGCTTGAACTCACAAAATCGTGAGATCATGACCTGAGATGAAACCAAGAGTCAATCGCTTAAACGACTGAGCCACCCAGGTATCCCTTTTTTAAAATGGATATTTATTTATTCTTGAAAGAGAAAAGAGAGCATGAGTTGGGGGAGGGTAGAGACAGAGAGCAAGAATCCCAAGTAGACTCTGTGCCATCTTCAAGGAGTCTAACTCAGGGCTTGCTCCCAGGGACCTTGAGATTGTGAGCTGAGCCAAAGTCAAGAGTCCGAAGCTGAGCCACTTAGGTGCTCCTGTGCCTTACCCTTTAATTTTTATTTTATCATTTTTTCAATATAATTTATTGTCAAGTTGGCTAACACACAGTGTGTACAGTGTGCTCTTGGTTTTCGGGATAGATTCCCGTGATTCATAGCTTACATAGGACACCCAGTGCTCATCCCAGCAAGTGCCCTATGTGCCTCCTTACCCTTTTTTTTTTAAGTTTTTAATGTTTATTTATTTTCGAGACCGTGCCTTACCCTTTTAAACAAAGGCTCAGTTTGCAAATAAAATACATGGCTCCTTCTATAGCAAACCTGAAGCCTCCATATCTTCCATTAGGAAGAATTTCTCTCTGCTCTGTCTCATCCAGGCTCCTCCTTTTCTTTTAACTTTGCATCGGAGTGAATATATTTTTGACTATAACTGAACAGTAGTACAACTGTGTTCAGTAAAAAAATGTGCCCTGGGTGTAACCTGGGTGGCTCAGTCAGTTAAGCGTCCAGCTCTTGACCTCGGCTCACATCATGATCTCATGGTTCATGGGACTGAGTGTCGAGTCAGGCTCTGTGCTGACAGCACAGAGCCTGCTTGGGGTTCTGTCTCTCCCTCTCTCTCTGCCCTTCCCCCATTCGTGCATGCTGGCTCTCTCTCTCTCTCTCTCTCTCTCAAAATAAATAAATAAACTTTAAAAAAATGTGTCCTAGAGAGCTGGAACCCCAAAGCAATGCCAGATGAAATAAGAATCCCAGAAAGAACCCTAGAAAGGAAGAAGCCTGGTACTACAGTAGGAAGACCCCACACAGGCCACCTCCCCTCCCTGAGCTTCAATTTCTCCATCTGTAAATTGAAAGCTGCTTTTTCTTTCCCAAGGCCTGCCCCGCACAGACCCCGCCCAGGTGCCCGGACAGCACAACTGCCTTCTCGATTTCTCTGGTTCTGGGCAACCTCCTCTGGACACAGGAGAACGGACGAAACCACTGTTTCTACAACCCTATCCTCTAACTCAGGGCTTCCACAAATTGTTTCCTTCCGAGAAGTGAAATACAACCCACTGAAACCATTTTCCAAGTGATAACGGAGCAGCAAATATTATTTCCAAATGTGCTGCAAAATTCTCCGTGCTAGTTTGGAAACCCAGCCCCAGGAGTATATGAGCTACACCGAAGCTCAGCGTTCTGGACCGCTTCTGCCGGACCGAGGGCTCAAGGCCGCTGGGGCTGGAAAAGCCAGGAGTCTCTTTGGTAGACCACATTCCATAGACACTCAGACACTTTATGCATTCCGGGGGGGGGGGGGCACACCGGAAGTCACGTGGCTACTTGGGAACAGTCAGACTCGAACCCCGGGTTCCTCCATTTGCGGCCCGTAATAATGCCGTGAGCGTGAGGGATTACTCCGGTCCAGAGTGCTTACTTCTTCCATGCCCCGTGGGCTCTCTCCACAACAACGTTACTCCCCTGGTCTTGGACATGAGGAACCAGAGTCCTGAGAGGTCTGCCTGCTTGCTCAGGTCTCATCCGGGGAACCAGGATTGGGGTCCAGGTTCTACTGGATTCCAGGCCTGTGCTGGCAACACCCGCCTCAGCCCTGAGGCCCCATGTCCATGCTCTGACCACACTCAGTGCTGCCTCCTAAGTGGGAGATGTGAAGTTCGCAGGCCTAAGGTGCGTGGAGGGGTGCTTTCTGGGAAAGGCAAGAAGGGGGTGTGTCAGGGGTTGAATGGTGTCCCCCGGAAAGACATCAACACTTCTGATATGATCTATTTTGGGAAAAGAGTCTTTGCAGATATAATTAAGGATCTCAGGGTAATCTGGGTGGGCCCTAAATCCAATGACAAGTGTTCTTATAAGTGACAGAAGAGAAGACACAGGAGAAGGTCATGTGAGGTCAAGGCAGAGATTAAAGTGACACAGGGACAAGCCAAGGAACACCTGCTGCCACCAGAAACTGGAAAAGGCAAGGGGGCCCCTGTGTTAGAGAAAGCTTCTTTGCTTCTCACCGGAAAGCTGAAAGGACCATCCACCCCAAGTGAGGGCAGGTGAGGAAAGACGGCGGAGTTGAGCCCTTGCACCGTGCACTCTGGACACAGAGGCTCATTTGATTGTCACCCCTCAGACCTTATTCCAGTGATTCCCAACCTTTTGCAGGTGCAACACAGCCCAGATCCTGCTTGGCTGGTACTGTTCTGGGTGGCCAGACATGACGAGCCTGGGAGGTCGGGCCACCTCAGGCCACACCTGGCCACCCCCAGGGCTGACAGACCCCTAAGCAGCCAGAAACCAAGAAATCCACCTGAGCACAACAGTCACGAGGCTCTGCCTTACAAAGCTTGTTTCTGTATGTATTTAATATTTAATAAACCTAAATTTTTTTTTAAAAAATGATAGTTATAATCTTCAGAAGCAAATCTTGAGAATTTTGGAAACATTTGAAGATGCCTCCCACGCAGGTAGAAGGAGAGTAGAGGTTTTTAAAAATAGAAGCTGATGCCGAGAGTTTTGATAAAATGAGATCACCGTAATAAAACATTCTCTGCTCCTACCTGTGAATCATACCGAGAATGAACCACCTCGCCTTGGACGCTGTAGTTTGGGGTATATATAAAAGCCCCACTTTCAGAATGAAGACCCCTTTCCTCCCCTATCCAGCCCTCTCAACCTTCAGGTGCACACACATGCACTCACACACACACACGCAGGCACACACACAATGAACCAGGAAAGGAAGGAAAAGAGATCAGTAATGAGAGAGCCCACTAATGGATTGGCTTAAGTATAGAACAACATCCCATCACTGTTCTAGAAAATAATCAATCAAGCACTTAATTTTAAACATAAAAGTAAGCTGCCAGGAGACTGTTAATAGATAACCAAATAAATTAACAGTTGTAGGTGGGATTTGAAACCAGGTCAGATTTCCCTCTCCCCCAAGCTCCGAGCCCATGTACATAAAGAGTTTCCCCAGCTTGGCATCTCATCTCACACTGTTTCAAAGAGAAATCTCCTTTTAGCCAATATCCCCTCTCAGCAGGCTGGTCACTTCAGGGAATTGTCCTTTGTGCGTCTTCCATAAATTTTATAACACCGCTACTTTAAAATATTGATGGGCAACTTGGCCTTGGCCCAGGCCCACAGTGGGTTAGTGTGGACATGAAAACCTTCAGGAGCACAGAAGCAGGAAGGAACACATCCCCCGCTGACCTTTCTTAAAGGGACAATTGTGTAAGTGCAGTGGTTACCTGAGCTGGAGGCCTGCCCGGCTTTGATGGATGGTTCTGCCCTCTGGGAGCCATCTCAAGCCACTCGGGGACAGGAGGGCATGTGGGACACACACAGGCAATGCTCAGGTACCTGCAGACCCGTAAAGGGTAAGTGAAATCCACACACAAGCCCCCAAGTTGTTTTAACCTGAGACTCCACTTTCTCTCAACACTCAAACACTTTGCAAAGTTATTGATGAATAAGAATTGACAGCTTTATAGTCTGTCTCTTCTCCATATACCCGTGACCTTCTCAGGGCAAGTGACCAAAAGTAAATGCAACAAGGAACATCAAAGGCAGGACTGGAGAATTGATCCCTGATTCCTGGAGGCTCTGTGATTGCTCTGAACTTCTAGAATGATATCCATTCTGCCATCACACTCTCTTCAAAACACACCCCAAAAAACAACACAGTAAAAGTCTGCCTCCTAGAGCAATACAGCAATAGTCTGCTAATTAAATGACTAACACAATGATAGTTGTCATTTATTAGGCCTTGACACAGACAGACACACACAGACACACACACACTGAGCACTGCACTGTACCAAATATGTTGTGCATGTGATCTCATTGAATCCTTTTTTTTTTTTTCAATCTGCAAAAATATCCTTTGATTCAGAAAATACACTGCTAGGAATTTTTCTCAAGGAAGTAACAGAGGCTATGTCCAAAGACTTTGTCTTTAAGGATATTAATAAAATTTAAGTAAAAAATTAAAATAAAAAGTTCTGGGGCATTTGGGTGGCTCAGTCAGTTGAACGTCTGATTCGGACTCTTGATATGAGCTTGGATCATGATCTCATAGTTCGTGAGATTGAGCCCCGTGTTGAGCTCTGCGCTGACAGTGTGGAGCCTGCCTGGGATTCTCTCTCTCTCTCTCTGTCCCCTCCTCTCCCTACCTCTCTCTCTAAAATAAAAAAAAAAAAAATTTAATATGAAAAAGTTCCAATAATGGAGAGGTGGTAAAAAATTATAATATATCCATACAATAAAATATTGTGTGGCCATCATGTTGTAGGGGCACCTGGTGGTTCAATCGGCTGAACGTATGACTCTTGATTTTGGCGCAGGTCATGATCTCACTGTTGGTGAGTGCAGGCCGCAAGTTGAGCTCCACACTGACAGTATGGAGCCCGCTTGGGATTCTCCCCTTTCTTATCTCTCTGCCCCTCTCCTGCTCACTCTCTCTCTCTCAAAAATAAACTTAAAAAGGGGCGCCTGGGTGGCTTAGTCGGTTGAGCGTCCGACTTTCGCTTAGGTCATGATCTCGCAGTTCGTGGGTTCGAGCCCCNTTAAAAAAAAATAAAATAAAATAAACTTAAAAAAAAAAGAATTTAAAACTATGTTGTAAAAAAAGATATATTTATAAATATGTCTAGGAGATAGTATTTGGTAAGCAATAGAAAACTAGGAACAATATAAATATTTTTACATATTTACGGTATGTAATACATATATGTGCATAAAGTATGTGATGAAATTCATCAAAGTATCATGATTATGGGTGATTTTTTTCTTCATTTTCTTTCTCTTAATTTCTAAATTTTTATAGTTTCTTTAAAAAAAATTTTTTTTTAACGTTTGTTTATTTTTGAGAGAGAGACAGAGAGTGAGAGTGGTGGAGGGGCAGAGAGAGAAGGAGACACAGAATCCACTGCAGGCTCCAGGCTCTGAGCTGTCAGCACAGAGCCCGACACAGGGCTCAAACTCACAAACTGTGAGATTATGACCTGAGCCAAAGTCAGTCACTTACCTGACTGAGCCACCTAGGTGCCCCCCTAAGTTTTTATAATTTCTAATAAAAATATTTTTTAGAGAGGCGCCTGGGTGGCTTAGTCGGTTAAGCGTCTGACTTTCGCTTGGGTCATGATCTCGCGGTTCGTGGGTTCGAGCCCCGCGTCGGGCTCTGTGCTGACTGCCAGCTCAGAGCCTGGAGCCTGTTTCAGAGTCTGTGGCTCCCTCTCTCTCTGACCCTCCCCTGCTCACGCTCTCTCTCTCTCTCTCTCTCCTGGAAATAAATAAAACATTTTAAAAAAATGTTTTTTAGAGAAAGAGACAACAAGCAGGGGAGAGGGGCAGAGAGGGAGGGAGGGGGGGAGGGGGAGAGAGGGAGAGAGGGAGAGAGAAACTTACAGGACTTAAGCTGGAGTCTGGAAATCATGACCTGAGCCAAAATCAAGAGTTAGACGCTCAAGTCACTGAGCCACCCAAGCACCCCAAGAAAATTAGTTTTTAAAATTATGACCTGGTACTAGGCCCAAATATTCATAGATGTTAGTTAGCTTAATAACTGCCCATCAGACATACAAAGCCCTCTCTAGTCTGTGATGTGGATTTGCCACAGTCTCAGCGGACCCTCAGGGCAACATTCTCAGCGAGACAGAATGTTTTGGGAATTCCAGAGATTTTGAAACACACACACACACACACACACACACACACACACACACACACACACGAGAGATGTACGAAGACGCCAGGGCCCACCCTCGGCTTTCGGGCAGGCAGCACCCAGGCCTGTGTGGACGAGGGCTGGCTGCCCCTGACCACGGCTCACAGGCCCTTCCCTCCAAGCCCTCCGTGTCCACTGAGGGGAGCCCCGCGCCAGCGGCTGCATCCGGGGCTCTCAAAGCAGTCCGCCGCCTACCTCCTTGGGCTCCCCTCGCAACCACCACCCGCTACCCTGCAGGGCTCAGGTTCTCCAGGATTCTGCTCTGCTCGGGGCAGGAAGGGAGGCAGCGGGGCAACATTCCAGAACACCTGCGAAGCAAAATCTCTGCCCCGGATGGAAGTCAGCAGTGCGACGGAGCTGGCTCTTATCCGCTTAGGAGAGCCAGTGGTGGCCTCTCTTCCCGTGCCTGCCATCAGTGACCTCACACAGGTAGCCCGGTTGGCCGCGGTGGGAGTATTTACACCACGGGAAGCGGCACACACTGTAAATCCGGGCTTTTGTCCCCGCGGAGAGCCAGGCGTTACACCGTCACCAGCCCAGCGCTGCAGGCTCTCAGAGCGAGAGATGCACAGGCCGCGGTGAAAGTCCGCCCGCCCACACCCCTGCTTTAAACACGGTCACACGTGCTCGGACCAAAGCAGGACATTCATCAGAGAACTGACTGCGTATGCACAAAACCTTGCCAATCTGCCTCCTCTCCACTCACCGTGCTGCCACTTAACTTTGCTGTGGCTTCTTCAAAGCCCGTGCACGACCATCCAGCGCACTTCATTTAGTTCTGAACTTCACGGTTGAAACGAGCCGAGTGGCCAGCTGCCCGAGAAGGCGCCCGGTCTGGGTCAGCCGACTCCTGGGTCCTGGCCCCCGAGACTTCCCTCGGGGAGGGGGGAGGGGTGCGGCCCACTGACGCCCCGGTGGCTTTGTCGGCCTTGGCTCTGGCTGGGTCCCCGGAACCCCTCCGCTGCGAGAACAGCCTCTGCTCTCTCTGCACTTGTGGACAACTGGGCCGGGAGTGAGGCCGAGCAGGAGATCCTTCGGCCCACAGGGTGCTACCGCGGGCAGGAAGAACGTGCAGGGCGTTAGTCTGGGGGCTCCATTTAACCCTCTTTGAGAAGTGGCCGGAACCGAGCCGCCACAAGGCCCTCGGAAGGCTACCTCACGCTGCGCAGCCGCAGTCAGAGGCGTGAGCGTGTTCTGGAAGAGTCAGGAAGGGAAGGCCAGGCTAACTCTTTCTGTGGTATAGCGCCACCACTGCCCAGCCGCGGACTTGGCCTTGAGGGAGATGTGGGAGGGATCAGGCGTAAAACCCTGAAGATCTCTGAGCTCCAGAGGATCAAGGGGACTGCGGCAAAGGCTCACACAGGGCTGGAAACTAAAGAAAGCATCTCAGAAGCACAGAAGGGCGACGGCTGCGGAGAGTGGTTGTGTCTGTTCTAGTCAAGTTCTGAGGCCCAGGAAGAGGTTAGAATTCACTGCTTGCCAGTTTTACCCCTTCTGTCACAGACTTGACATATGAAAGACACAAATGAAAGGAAATGCTTGGCTACAAAGCCCAGCCCTAAGAACACTTAGCTTCAGGAAAAATCGGAACGCAAAACCAGAGGAACGAGGGTCCGATGGGCGTCCTGGGGTGGGTGAGGCCACCGGGCGGGGGGAGGGGGGCAGCTCTGCACAGGGCGCGCCACCTCGTTGTTTGTGGCCGTCACGGGCATCATGAGGCTCAGCGTCCCCGAGGAATGGACGTGAAGCAATGAGCAAGCGCCCCCGAGAAACCAGAGCAGGCGCTCGGGGAGCCACTGCTGATCTTAAGGAGGATCCTATTCCCCAAACAAGTGCCACCTCTGGCGTGCAGTCCTCACTCGCGACCCTTCTCTGGGGCCCAGTGAGGTGAGAGGCAGAACAAAGCCCTCCTCATTAAACCCTATCCCAGCTTCTGGCCGGAACTGATCAGGAGAGTCACACGTGCACGTGTCAGGGGTTTTGTCAGTTACTGGAATCTTACTAAAAAGATTAAACTACCTACTCACCCTGGGGTGGCCTCCACTCTGAATTGACAGTGACAGAGAGAGAGACTTGCCTCCATATGTAGTGAATCTGAAGACCACCACCAGTATGCAGTCCACATGTACCATTTCCAGTATTCCAGAAAATTCCCTTTTAGGCACAAATATGGTAAACAGTCACCAACCAGTGCTGGGAAAAAAACAACTTACGCATATGTGTGGGAGTGTTTATTGTAAATTTTACCATTATAAAAGATAGAAGACACCTTATACAAATAATAATCAAATACATGATACTCTGTACTGTAAACTCCATATAGCCAATTGATGCTCAAAGAAATCCTTCTGTTGATTTTCACCAAGTTCTTCCATCTGTAGCCAGTCTTTGGTTGCAATGGGTAAACAAGTATAGTTCTGACATGAATGTTGATTTAAAAAAATTTTTTTTAAATTTTTTTAATGTTTTATTTATTTCTAGGAGAGAGAGAGAGAGACAGTGTGAGCAGGGGAGGGTCAGAGAGAGAGGGAGTCACAGACTGAAACAGGCTCCAGGCTCTGAGCTGGCAGTCAGCACAGAGCCCGACACGGGGCTCGAACCCACAAACCGTGAGATCATGACCTAAGCAAAAGTTGGACGCTTAACCGACTAAGCCACGTAGGTGCCCCAATTTTTTAAAAAATTTTTTAATGTTTTATTTATTTCTGAGAGAGAGAGACAGCGTGAGCGGGGGAGGGTCAGAGAGAGAGGGAGACACAGCATCCGAAACAGGCTCCAGGCTCTGAGCTGGCTGTCAGCACAGAGCCTGAGGTGGGTCTCCAACCCACAAACCGTGAGATCATGACCTGAGTTGAAGTCGGACGCGTAACTGACTGAGCCACCCAGGCGCCCCTTAATGAGTAATACAAATGTCAAACAACTCCTCTGTGTTGAAACTTCACTTGGATAAATTGGATAATAGTTTTCAAATAACAGAAGACTATTTCAAGTCTTTGTGTTATTCGCAATGTAATGGCAATAGATGACAACTTATAATCGGCATTATTAATACTTTCTCCATCACTTTCTTGTCTAGATAATCAACAAAACAATCAGTCAAGTCCTAGTTTATACTATTTGCTGATTTCTACAGTGTAAACAGCTCTATCACAGCCAGTCTCAAGCTATCATGATGTCATTGAACCGACTAGGAAAGAGAGGCGCGGTAACACATCATTGTGTGGCATTTCCAACCTACAGGCACAATAAACACAAATCACTGCTACAACAAAGATAATCGAATGTAGTAAAATAATTGAGAAGTGATGAATTTTGAATACTTGTTACTTTTCTTTTTGATATGATTTATTCTCAGCATAAAATCTATTATTTCTTAACATGTCAAGAGAGTAAATCTTTGCCCAGAAGGAGGAAAGTTGGCCTGTGTGTTCTCATCTCAGTAACAGGAGGCTGAGTGTACGCTGGGAACGTCAGAGTGACAGCCATCAAGCAACCAGAAACAGGACCCAGTTCCTGCCCAAGGGCTTATAACAAAGGCTCCAACTAGGCTTTTTTCCAAAAATGTTTTTAATTCCAACATCCATCTTAATGGCTTACTGTAGACTAATTTAGCCAGTAGTTTATTCTACTAAAAATGGAAGCTAATGATTTCAGCTAAAAACAACTAAGCCAGTACCATCAAAGTGTATCGTAAGAAACTGATTATCATAGGCATTTGTTGCCCACTTCCTTCTCCCTACAGAAAGGCTTAATAAGATTCCCACAGCAAGAGCAAAAGGCTTACTTCCTCCCTTGGGACCCACAGTTATGAATGTGTTCTCTAGAGGGCATCTTAACACCACCCCCCCCCACCCCCGCCCCCAACCAGAGCTCTTCAAAGACTCATCTCATGCAGGGAGCAAGGTCCCACTAAAGAGTATCGCCTGCTAATACTGGTCATATTAGTGCCATTTGGCAAATATTGATGACCTCACCCTATTTCTCTTGAGCGCCCACCAGTACTCAGCTTGGTGCCACATAGCTCAGCACACTTTATCCTTTCCAAAATACGTAGATTTTGGAAAGAGGCATAACTTCTAAGAAAGATCAGGTAATAGTCATACCACTTACCTGTCCATCTGGAAGAAATCTAGCCCTAAAAAAGGGGTGGGGTGGGGTGCCTGAGTGGTTCAGTTGACTCTGCATCAGACTCTTGATTTTGGCTCAGGTCATGATCCCACAGTCATGAGACCAAGCCCCGAGTTGGGCTCTGCCCTGGATGTGGAGCCTTCTTAAGATTCTCTCCTTCTCCCTCTGCCCCTCTCCTCCACTCACTCGCTCTCACTCAAAAAAAAAAAAAAAAAAAAGTTTTCAGGTGCCACTGTTCGAATTCACCAGGAATTCTGATTGGGTAAGCACATTCAACACAATTATGGCATGATTAAATATTTTAACTGGCAATAATTCAAGCATAATGCAGATTTCTTGATTCAGATTCAATCCATTTGATGCATATACCCTGAAACCTTATGACACTAGTTTTTGTAAAATGAAATGTGTCACAAAAAGCCACCTGGAATGGGAAATTACTGAAGGGACTTGTTACAAAAGAATCTTAGTTATTAGGCAATTAGGATAAAATTCCTGAGAATATTTACAAAGCCTGCCTGGGGCATGACCTTGATGAAATGTTTTTAATTTTATAATTTTTGGAAACAATGAAAGGAATGGTTAGCTTTTGTCTTCCTCTGAGTACTCTGCACTTTGCTATGGAGACTGCTAAACTGAATGATTTTAATTCAGGGCACTAGTTTTAGTACCAGCTTAGAATTTTCCAGCTTGTGACTTGCCAACAAATTTCCCATTTCCATCTAGTGTTGGGAAGCATGTTCCCGTACCATCTTCAGGATTCTGACAGAAGGGGCTTCTCAGGCTAGGTTAAGAGCTTAGAGACAAGGTGCTAAAAAAAGATGTGTTCCGTTGCCCTTGGCTTATGCACCTGCATCCGCACATGCGCACACTTCCGTGAATTCTTTCTATGGCTGCCATCTTTAATTGCCGCCCTCTGGCTATAGCTCTACAAGCTGGCCCCTTCTCCCAGGCCCAGCCACCCCCAGAATGGAGGAATGAACACAGCAGAGTTCTAGGACTGAGACCCATGTTGCTATATTTTGGGACCAACGCAAGTCTTACTGCTGCCTCTACTCACTGGTGTGGGCTCACCCTCATGGCTTAATAGCGTATTTTATTATTTTAGGTTTATTTATTTTGAGAGACAGCATGAGTGGGAGGGGCAGAGAGAATCCCAAGCAGTCTCTGTACTATCAGCGCCGAGACCAACGGTGGGGGCGGGGGTTCAAACCCAAAAACGGTGAAATCATGATCTGAGCTGAAACCAAGAGTCGGAGGGTTAACTGAGCCACCCACGTGCCCCATTGAATAACATATTTTAGGTAAACACAGTGGCATCTGATTGAGCAAATAACCTCCCTTATATACCTTAGAGTCTCTGGGATTAAATACCCAATTTATCAGAACAGATTAGCCAAGGGGAAAATAATGCGACATTTTATCCCAAGAAACTCATCCCACCAAATTAGTGTATCAAAAAGAAAATTGAGAGAAAAAAACCCCACCTATTTTCAAGATCAGCTGAACATGTAAATGACCTACTATGACTTTAGGATTGTGGATATAATGTATCTTCTCACAGGCTTAATTTGGGCAACTTGGAGCAGAAAACCCACTTTCTCTTCTATCTACATAGCCATTGTCTAAATAAGCTCAGTCATAAAGAAAACTTTAATGAAATCCTAGAGAAATGTCACATTCTGTTCATGGAATTACTGGGCAAGGATGTGTACTCTGAGGTACTATCAGGAAGTCAAGAGTATTTACTATTTAATCAGCACCAACAAGTCACTGATACACATTTTTTTAAGTAGGCTCCACATCCCACGTGGGGCTTGAATCATGACCCTGAGATCAAGAGTTGGATGCTCTACCAACTGAGTCACCCAGGCGGATGTACATTTAAAAGGCTTTTAACAATGAGTTTCATTTCTCTGATATGAAGTAAATATTCTTTGAGAGCAAATATTTCTTCTAATTTAAAAAAGGCAAGTAGTTCCAGAATGCACATTCTTCAGAACAGTTCCTTCCTTCTGTGCCATCCATACAGGGAGCCGGGCCTTACAAGGACCCTGGCCAGGCTGAACCCGCTTGGCGTCACAGAGCCTGCGTGTTTCCTATATAGGCTGATTCATCAATTAAAGCCAGGTCTGCGCCTCCGCGCAGCATAAAGGAGCTGCCAGCGGCTCATGGCTAATTACCAGGGCAAACTTGTGTATTTCAAAGTTGGCAAATAGGAAAACTGTTCTCAAAGACTATTAGTTCTGACACGAGCAGTCGTTGATTTTGTCCTAGCCAATGCTCCCCTTGAGTATGATCCTCCCCCACCTTTGCTTAATAACAGTCAAAGGTAACACTCCTCAGGATAACAAATGCCCTGGGCAGTGATCCCAATAACTCCCCCTTTGTCTGTCCCTACAAAGGCCGGGCTGGTCCCCTTCAGAATCAAGGGTATTATTCCAGACAGCCCAGTCACTGTTGATTCAGAGGTTGCCTTAACAAATGGGGGGTTTCAGAAACCCTAGCAAGAGCTCCTGAGCTGGAGCTTTCTGTAACATCTCCGTAATAATATGTATTTGACTGTGAAACAGGCCCTCAGCGTGACTGAAGCGGCAAATGGCTGGGAGCCTAACCCCCCTTCCAGTGCCATCTCACCAACCCAGAGAATTCACTTCACTGTAGGACTCAGTCTACCTTGAATCAAATCCCCCAAGAGCTGACAAAAACAGCCAAGTATCTATGCCTTGTACCTTTCTCTGGATATACAATCTACCAATAGGAAAACCAATTTGGAAAAACAAAAACAAAAACCATGGACGTTACTCAAATTTCAGAGCTGTTATCAATGTGGGAAAATCATGAACTAAAATGGATGGCATGTTTTTTTTCTTGTGTTGCAAAGAAAATTCCTATTTAATAATTTTGATTATTAACTTGTATTTGTTTTAACAGACAGCATGAATCAAATAGTTAAAACCTTAATGATGTGATAATATTTATCAACATGGTAAATCCTGAATATAGGAGATCTATGATTCTTCTAATACTTCCACTTTATGAACTGGCTTTAAAAACATCAAAGACATGCTCTTTTGAAGAACAAAGTTTTCGGGCTTGGAGGAAAGAGAAGGTAATCATTACAAATTCATTACGGATCCATCAGAGATTTTTTTAATCCATTTAAATCCAAGTAAAGGAGATCAGATTCTGATCTTATATTATTTCTACATTTTTAGAACAACTTTTCACTCACAAATTCAAGGTTACAATGGCATTAAAAATATCCACAGGAAAAGACTGGCAAGAGATAGATGTATATGATTAATTGTCGTTGCATTAGAGTGGTTATTTCTTTTTCCTCTATTTTTCAAATTTCCAAGAGCATGGTTCCATCATTTTTATGATAAAAATTAAAACTTAAGAATTCAAGATTACAAAGCATAGCTGACTTTATAAAATAATTCTTCAAACAAATGGGCAGAAGACATTCAAACCAAATAAAGATGATGCTCCATGGAAAGTTTCCCTAGGGTCCTGGGACAGCTTTAAAGATGAAGCCCGTTGTTAGTATTTCCCGGCATCACAGTCCTTGGGGACCGGAAGCAGTGAGAGCCCCCGCTTCCTGTGGTACCACAGATCCTCACCAGGCAAGTATGACCCATGCTGGGTTGCTACAGGTTTATTAGCCTTGTGTGCTTGGGGAATCTTAACGCACTTTTGGAATCCGTACTCGATTTGGTTTTATGGTGAGGAAAGTGAGGTTCACACATAAGTACCGAAATGACCAATTAATGGTGACATCACCATTAACTGCTGCAAAAGCAGCCATTATAGGCAACCATACCACCTCATTATCGGCATTCTGTAACCCACGGGCTTAGAGAAAGATTAGGTAACAGTTCCTTTTCAAACTATATTTCCTTTACTCAAGTCTGTTCCCTTAAAAAACAAGGACAACTCGATGCACAAGACTGTAAACGGATCTCATTCACACTGACGGCCCACAGAGGGGACTCTCCATTAATTACCCTTGCAGGTTTTTTGAGCAATAAAATGAAAATCTGTATTTAAAATACGTGTGCATCCATTAAGATAAATGTTTAAAACTTGTTTTTTAAGTAGCCCAGTGGACATTCCAAACTGGTAACTTTATCCAGATTTTGGGGGGGGGGGGGTGGTATATAAATGCTTCCTGTATTAGTATATAAAATAGAAAACCCCAATAAGGCTTTCAGAGTCTGTTCCTCAAGAAATCACACAATTGGTGTCCAAAGGCTGTACAGATACCAATGTAACTTTCTTCCTTGATCTCTGAATGCATCTCCTCCACAATGGAGGTATCTGGGGGGTGGGCATTTGCCTAATCCCACGGGGTCCTCTGGCTGGGGTCACAGCTGCTGGCTGGCGAAGAAGGATTTAGTCTCCCTGCAGACAGGATTTACACAGAGCGGACAACTCAGAGTCAACTGCTTGGAGCACAGCTCGTTTGACTGGATGTGTGAGAGCACCAAATCGGCCAGGGCCTGGAAGACGGGCGACAAGAGGCAAAGATTCCTCAGAAGCAGCAAGTCTGCCCTCTCCCCACGCACCTCCCTCCCCCTCCCATCTGCCCAGATAATCACGATAGCTGGGGGTTTCTTTTCGTCTGAATTATGGCTGCTTTGAACTGGATTCTGTAATATCTCCGTTTCCTAAGGATCCTCGGCTTAGAGAAAAGTTAAAATAGAGATTTTAGAGAAGAAAATCCTCTTACCCCACCTGCTAAACCTTGCCTCTGAAAGGCAGATCTTAAATCAGACATAGTTATAGGTGGGTAGAAAATAAGAAAATCGGGACTATCTAAAGGAAAAAAGAGCAAAGAGCATAAGGAAGTCGATTTTATTTTTGTAATTAATTGGAACTCAAAATGTTCTAATATGTGAGAAAACCAATATTCTGTAAGAGTTTCTCAGAGGATTACTCTCCGATATGTTCTACGAAAATGGTTGCAACGGTATAGATACCTTGGAGAACAATGGATTTCCATTAAGAGACTCTGCTCTTCTGATGTTTTCGACTCCACACTGAATCAAATGAGAAAGAGAGGGAAACACACATACACATTTTATTTTCCTTTTTTTTTTTAAAGAAACCGCTATAAAAAAGTATACAGACATAGATACACACACAACTTAAAGTCTTACTTCCAAAGTGTTCCCAGACTGCTCAGAAATGAAAACAGTCATGGGACGACACGGATGTTGATTTTCACCTCTGTCATCATAAAACTGCTCGCAAGTTCTATTCCTTCCCCCACCCCATTACCTTCCCGTAGGTGCTTAGCTTCCAAACCATTTTTGAGGCTGTATTTGACAGAATTCTCAAGTCGTTCAAATCTGCTTACCATTCTTTTTTAAATCTACCTTTCTGCTGCATACTTTTACAGACTCTACCTAAGCAGAATGTTGCTTTAATTAAATAAATCTTTATGCCTGTTTTGATTCCAATTGCCAAAAGAGGTAAATTAATTTAATGTATATTGAACCTAGATGGAATCCAAGGCAGAGTTGGATTGGATTAATACATACGTACACAGAGAAATCCAGAATAAAACCTAAGGACAGTTTCACTGTCATCCTTGCTTCCCTCCCCCAAAATACCCAGCTGATTATCCCCCAAATAATTAAGAAATATCTAATTATTGGTCACTCAGGTAGTCAAGATCTTCTCTTTCTAAAACGCGCTGGCTTTTCTGTTGCTTTATCTTTCAAGTTAACGTTAGCTGGCAAGGGAGAACAGTGAGATTCAGCAAATACATAGTTCTCAACTTAAAAAGAGACTATATTGTAAAATGTCACATAGAAGTCAGCAATGGCAGGATGGCCAACACCAGCAATGGCCTTTAACACTGTTCACAGGAGAGTTAAGGATACCACCCTGGAGGGCAACCCAGCAAAATATCTACCACTGTTTAAATTCCATTTCTAGGAATTTTTCCTAAGAAAATAATTGGAAAAAGAGAAAGAAAATGATGTTTATTACAGAGCAGTTAGGAAAATACAAAGTTGGAAACATCTTAAATGTATACTGATCAAGGATTTGTTAAAAACAATTATACGGGGGCGCCTGGGTGGCTTAGTCGGTTAAGCGTCCGACTTTCGCTTAGGTCATGATCTCGCGGTTTGTGGGTTCGAGCCCCGCGTCAGGCTCTGTGCTGACTGCCAGCTCAGAGCCTGGAGCCTGTTTCAGTCTGTGACTCCCTCTCTCTCTGACCATCCCCTGCTCACGCTGTCTCTCTCTCTCTCTCTCCTAGAAATAAAAAAAAAAAGGTAACCTATTAAAAAAAAAAACAATTATACGGATCTAACTACATTTATTGACTTGGGTCTGTAACATTTTTAAGGGAAAAAAAGATTACAAAATGGTATGAATAAAATACCATTTTTGTTAAACATGTAGGGGAATACCATTTTTATTAAAGTACACATACATTTAGAGAAAAAAGGGGACTTAATTTTATCAAAACATTAACTTACTATCTCTCAATGTGATGCTTCTCTGAACTGTCTGAGCTCTTTATTATTTTTATTATCGATAAGCAACAATTTCATCTTGGGGGAAAAATTTCAAACTACTTTTTAAATAAAGTCATTTTAAACACAGCATATTCTCCCATCAAAACAATGAAGTAAACCGTAGCCAGATGGTTTCTTTATTCTCTCTATGGACTAATCTATTCGTCACTAATAATCCATTTGATTACTAAGGAATAATCTCAGTTTAGTTAATATTAATGAGTGTGAATCATCATGTGATACAAAACCTATTTTCCAAATACACTAGTATGAACTATATTTGCACGTTAAGTCTCTTTGAGGAGCGAGCTCACGACTAGCCAAGGTCATGGTGGGATACGGACGGCACCATTACATGAAGTCCACAGACAATGCTGCAACTTCATGTCAGCCAATTACAACTTTCCCATCAATTCTCTATCAGAACTATTGACACCCTCTAATTTCCTCAACATTCGATGACCAGCGTGCATAAACAGAAACCTGTGGGGTTAGGTTCGGCTCCTCGAGCCGCTCTTACCCTGCCCCGTGCCTGCTACCCATTCTCAGGCCAGGAGAGGCTGAAGTAGCCTCTGAGGCCAAGCCTCCATCGATCACGCATGGGGATGACCAAGGCCGGCAATTCTGGCAGAAGACGGGGCAGGAGGGCGGGCTTCTGGGGTCCCAGGCCCCACGGGCCCCACAGAAACAATGCTCTACACGGGATTCCGGTTTCAGGCCGGCCCGCCGAAGCCATGAGATGGGTGAATGCTAAGTTCTTCTCCACTGGAATGGGAACTCACATCCATCGTACATTACAGACACTAAGGACGGTATGTGTTATTTCAATAATCAGACTGATCACAACACGCTAGCAAAGGGCTAATTAAGTGAGTGTATCAAAGAGGTCAAGGAAATTACAACACACACTGCTTCAGTGTTCATTCGACGGTCTTCGCCCACATGACTCCTGTAGGCCTCAAAATCCAACAAGAAACAGTGTAAAACCCCAGGTAAAGGGCACTATTACACCAGGAAGAGGAGCGATAACACAATACAATTCTTTTCCTCCAAACTGGCGGGGAGTACAATTATTTCGTCTTAAGAAAATGTAGTTTTATTACTTCCAGAAAGCATACAGCATCTCCAACTAGATAAAATTGTTGCTCGCAGAGCTGGCGCGGCACCTGGGTTCATAAAGGCACAAAAGGGCTTCCTCTCTGCTGACGTGGAATTAACTTAATGTGTTCAGATGAACTCAGTTTAAGTATTATTTGCAACAATGAGGCCACGGTACAGGCAAACATATCTATCAAACAATATATTATTTTATCCCTTCAAAATCTTGTTTTAATTCCAGTGTATTAACAGACAGTGCTATGTTAGTTTCAGATACACAGTACAGTGATTCAACAACTCTGTATGTTCCTCAGTGCTCATCAAGACCAACCGTACTCTTCAATCCTCTTCACTTACTTGGCTCATGCCCCACCCACCCGCTCTCCAGTAACCACTGAATGGTATTTTTGAATCATACGATTATATCGTAGCAGAGAAAGTTTCCTTTCAAAACAAATCACAACTTACGAATGGGGTCAGTAATCACAGTTACCTCATTAGCCAGAACTTGAGAGTACTCGATGTCCAGTTCATACAGCGTTTCAATGTGATCGCTGGTAAACGCTATTGGGACCAAGAGAATGTTCTTCCTCCCCCTCTCACAAAGCCCTTTGATGGTCTCATCTGTTTGAGGGCCCAGCCAGGGCATCGGACCAACCTGTGAGAGAGGAGAACGAACACATACAGGGACCCCTTTCTGCCTCGTGTCTGTGACGCACCACAGCCCACCGCCCTGGACACACGCCCACACCCTGGTGAGAGTGAGGGCCAGGCTTTACATCTGTGTCAGTGGGCTTTGCTATTTCTATATTAAGCTTGAAGCTTCCTAGAAGTTGGCATAACATAAATAAATAACAATTTCTGTCATTACAACTAAAAATAAATAATACATCAAGTCAATGAAATTCAACTAGTCACTTGATTTCCCCTCCGTTTTACCTGCCTGCAGAGTTCTTTCTGCTCATGGTGAGCCACCAGGGGACAGAACATTCTGTGTATGTGGAAGAGCCAAATCTCATCATTTTATAACTAAGTCCTAACGTAGATGTCCTCAGCAAAGATGACTGTAAACGTGTGGAAGCCACCTACCTTGGACTGCCAAACCAGTCGGTAGGGGTTGGAGTAACCCAGCTTATCCATGACTCTCTGCACAGTGGCACCCACCTCCTGAGGATAGGGGTCCCCTCTGTTGACCACCTGCAGTAGAAACACAAGGGTGTTCAGTTGCCAACACTACGAAGGGGTCCAAGAACCTTGGCCTGTGCGGTGTGAGGGTGTAAGCCGGGGCCCTTCCCCTCCTGTACTAATGGGACATGATCTGAGCTCAGTCACCAAACTTCCTCATTCTATTTCCTCATGCGCCAAAGAAGAATACCATACTCACTCTTCTCTAAGTACCTAGGACTATGGGAAATTCTACATTCCCTGCTATTCATAGGAGATTGATGTCTAACGAGGGAGGATGGGTCTTTCTGTTCCCCCATTTGAAATACAGAAAGCAGGAATCGAGAAGACTGTGTGGTCGGCATACGGACCTGTAGAGTCCACGGGACCAGCTCCGCACAAGGGGCGAATGCCGGTGGAGTATGACAGAAGAGAGAAGCAGCTCACGGCTTTGGACTCCAGGCTCGAGAATATCACGTGTGCCTTCTAATTCCTTTTCTCTCCCCACTTTCCCCACCGCAACAGATGCTTTGTGCACAACAAACGTCTGATAACTGGTCCTGACACAACAGCTTGTGAAAATGTTCAACAGGGGGCGCCTGGGTGGCTCAGTCAGTTAAGCAGCCGACTTCAGCTCAGGTCATGATCTCGTGATCTGTGGGTTTGAGCCCCGCATTGGGCTCTGTGCTGACAGCTCAGAGCCTGGAGCCTGCTTCTGATTTTGTGTCTCCTCTCTCCCTCTGCCTCTCCCCTGCTTGCTCTCTGTCTGTCTCTCTCAAAAACAATGAACGTTAAAAAAAAAAAAAAAAGAAAAAAGAAAATGTTCAACAGGAATTTTAATTTTACTGCTTTAGCATTTAGCTGCGTACTGACTCCCCAACCCCTTATACTATTTCATTTAATAATGCTTATTAATATTATTTAACTAAATATTATTTATTCCCACAATATGTATTACCTTCTAATATAACATACTATTTTTTTCTGTAGTGTGTTTATTATCTGTCCCCCACCCTCACCTTCTGGGGGCAAAGATTTTTGTCTATTTTGTTCATTACCGTATCCTACGACAGTGGATACACAGGGGATAGAACAGTGCTTAGAATACAGCAGTGGGTAGAACAGTGCCCAATAAATACTCTTGAAATCTTGATAAGCTATTTTATATTACCAAAAGTTAGTTAAAAAGCCATTAGCATTAGACACCTAAAACAGAGTAAATGAGGGAAATATAAAGTTGCCAGTAGAACTACACAGAAATAATCACTATAGGCTAGATCTACTGAAGGATGCTAAAATTAGTGGGCCATGGTCTAGGAATAAAGAAAGCATTTGCCTAGTGTCCAAGTATCTCACCTAAGATATTTTAAACTACAGAGAGAAGAAGAGTTACTTTGCAAGGTACAAACCTAGCAAGTACTACCTCAGGCAAATGGCCAAGCCTCACGTCACCAGTAGGAAGACGGGCTATCATCACGTGCCCAAACGCAATGCACTGAGAAGGACCGAGCAGCCTGGGGTGTTCTTCCCAGTACCACACAACCTCAATCTATTCATGAGAAAATGCCAGGCAAATCCAGATGCAAAATAACGGACATTCCCCTAAGTCATTCTTCAAAAATATCAAGGTCAGGAAAGACCAGGGAAGAGTGAAGACGGTCAGGGATCGGGGGCTCCCGCCGAGACGTGACAAGGCGACACGACACATGTGGGATCCTAGACTGGATCCCAGAGCCAAAAGGGACAACTGTGGGGAGGAGGTGAGAGCTGAGAAGGCCTGGCCCTTGGCTCACAGCAGCGCACCGCGACGGGGTCCCAGCCTGGGCCGGTGAACTGTGGCTGTGCAGATGCCCGCATGAGGACACGCGAAGGGAAGGGTGTACATACATACGTAGAGGAACCCTCCGTACTACTTTTGCCACTTTCCGGCAAGTCCAAAATTACTTCCAAATAACAAGTGTTGAAGAGGCATGGAGGAGGCAGGGTGAGCAGCGGCAAGGGCAGGGGAAGAGAGAAGCCCGCTGCAACAGTCCTGGGCAGTGCCGGTCTTCCCAGCCTCCGTCGTGCGCACGGCCCCACACGGGAGCCCGCGCCGCGGGGGAACGAAGGGAGGCGGCCGACGGGGCGGAAGGCGGCACCTGGAACCGTTCAGGTGTAAAAACGTGCTTCGTCCCACCCCACCTGGCCCCCTCTAGCTCCAGAGCTTCCCTCGGGCACTTCTGGCACGGCCTCATCACGCCTAGGGCAGTTGTGAGACGGATGCGGGCCGAGCGGCAAGCTGGGCACGCGAAGAGGCTCTGCACGATCCCGGAAGAGAGAGGATGAACCCGCTAAGCGGAAACAGGCAGGCTTCCGGAAGAGAGCAATGTACTCCCGAGCTTCCGCCCGCTGAACCCGCACCTGCGCAGTTGAACGCGGGAGCGGAAGAGCGGTCAGGGCCCGACCCCAGTGGCCACCAGGGGGCGGTGAAGACCGCCTGGAGGCGTGGCCCCAGACAACGGTTAACTCCACTAATTCGGGAGTTAAACCCTTAATCACGCCTAAGTAGACGTAATTCTTCGCCTCTCTGGCTTTGAAAGGAAAGTGCTTGGGGGGCAGTGATGGTTCTGAGCTGATGAAACTGGCTATTCCATGCACACCTCTGTACTCTGCAGCGCGCTGGCTCCATCGTTCTCATTTGCAATTGTGAGGCCACTCAGGCATGGAGGCGGTATTTTCGAGAACACCCGCCGTAGCGTGATAAACCAAGGAATAACCAGATGACAACTCGATACACTCCATACTCGCTTGCTAAAACGTGGGCTCTAGTCTCGGCAAATTAAAACCTGTAATTATTTCCCGGAGTTCAAACAGCCCCTATCAAGTCTTGACAAAAGAATGAGACTGAGATGGCTCAGTGTGAAGGGAGGCCCTTCAGTGCAAGCCACCGACTGGAAGGGCCGGTGAGCTCCTTCAACAGGGCAGGCACGAGCAGCCTTCCTTTGCGTGTTCCACCCACTCATGTACGAGAAAACTTCTATATAATACCCTCCTAGTGATCATTTAAAGAGGTTTCGTAAGACAGTATTTATTCACAGTACTATAATTTGAATTAATTATTATTGGGTTTCCAGGAATGAGTCTAGTTACGTCAGCACCTAGGTTAGGTCTGAGATTTTAGAATTCGTGCTTGCACTGGGCTCAGGATGTTCTGGAAGCTGGGTCCCGTTTACACATTCAGAAATCCTCTACCACTAGGTCATCCAGCAAAACGTTCTTACTTACAGACATGGGCAGTGAGTGAGCAGAAAAAAGAATGACCACCTCACTCCTCTTCTCAACTGGAAAGTGGTCCAGCTCCTTCACAATGTGGTCTGCAAAGCACTGAGGTAAAAGCAAGAAGGAGGTGGGAACAAAGAAATGGAAGGAAAAGAAAATATTAAATAAGAGGGACAACAAGAAATTTCATGGCAACCCTCAAAAACTGTAACTCTCTTTTTAAAAAACTGCAAACAGTACAGTCTCCTCTTGGCGTGGTTCATCATCAAAATGGCTCCTAACGGTTTCAGGGGCCTAGGGAATTTGATGGGAAACTTCTAAAGCTCGCTAATGGCTCACTGAAAATGAACGCTCTGGATCTGCTTCCCCTGGGGAGGAACAGGGCACACTTCCAGATGGAAAGGAAACACAGATGGGAAGAAGTTGTTTTAAGACCTCTCATTTGCTCGGTTAGCAGGAAAACAGCTTACAGGGTCTTTCTAAATCTTCCTTAGTTTGGCTTTCAGGCCTATCACATTAAAATACATTAGACAGAAATAGTAGAAGAATAAGAAAATACTATTCTATTTTTACGACCTTTTCCTTCTGAGCCCAGCGTCCTCACTAAGTCAATCTTCATAACAACCTTCATAACAACAGATGAGAGGTTGTACAACTCTCATTAAATTCACAGAGGGGGGAAGAGGCGGCCGACGTGGGGGCCCATTCAGTCACATCTGCAGGACCTGGGCTACAAGGCAGGCCCTCCTCCGCCTCCAAATCTCTGTCCACCAGACCAGTTAATTCCCTCCGTCTAGTTGGCTCTTTCCGATTTACATCAATAGGTGCTGAAATACCCGATCTGAAGAGGCTTTCTTTCATCTCACGCTTTAATCATTCCTTGTCATTTAACTCATAAAGCAAATGCTACAAAGGACATTAATGGGTCAATTGACAAAACTGGAATATGCGTGTAGATTAGATAAATTTAGTATCAATGTTAAATTTACTGAAGCTGAATACTGTGTCACAGTTATGGAAGAGACTATCCCCGCTATTTCGGTGGAAAGGGTGATTTTATAGATATAAGTTACTCTCAAAAGGTTCGGAAAAAAACACATATACATACACACACATGCTCGCTCACACAGCATGTAAATGCTAGCAGGTGGAATAAGTGTTAATAATACGTGAATCTGGGCAAAGGGTAGAGCTCTGTTTATTCTTAGTCTTGTTTTTCTGCATGCTTAAACTGATTTCCAAATAGAAAGGTTTTTAAAAAATTATAAAGGACGATTTACCAGAACCACGTACATTTGCATGTGTTGGTATTTTGATATATCAATGGTTAATACTATAAGAAGAGCAAATAAATTCCCTAATCAATACTGAGATACTATTAATCTTCCCAAATGCTTGAAATTTGGTAAATAAATGCACTAAGGTACAAGCAGGTGCCTAGAAAGTTTCTTTTTCAAAATTTATAATTTATCTACGGAGTAAATGTGGTAAGATTAGACACACACAAAACCAGTATTTTCTGGTCGTCTTTGCAGTGCTTGGAAACTAAGGATGTTCAGAAAGGATCTTGTTTGGACGGACAGCGGCCTAGGTAAGGAGGCCCACTGTCAAGTTTACGTAGGAGCCTAGAATATGTGTTTGCTCCAATTACCCCACAGCTAGATAAACAGCAGTATTAGAGATAACAGTAGTAAAATGACTACTTTGAGTAATTACAACCTATAACAGGTAGCAACGTAGAGTATTTTTAGTGCATGTAGTATTTTAGTATTTAGTATTTGGTAGTGTTAGTTTTTAACTCTATTTTTAGTTTCCAATTAGTTGAGGCTTTGACTTTTTTTTTAAAGTTTCTGCTAGATAGCAAATCTCCTTATATCATTTACATAATATTAAGGATCTATCTATCTATCTATAAACTTCCATTTCCAAAAAACTTTAGTATTTTTCCTTCTCTCGACTCACAGAACTACAAGTAGAAACAATTTGTTACAGCTTACAACAGCCGCTAACACCGTCAAAACTGAGGAGCCACGGGCCGGCCGAAGTGCTACGTAAAGCATCCCCAGTCCATCTGCGGTGTTTTCTATGTACGATCTCTCTGCAGAATGAAAGAGGCAGGCGGCTCTCAGAGCCTTCAATCACGCCATCTAGGAGGGCAGATAAATACCTCTAACATCCCCTTTCATTTTGTGAAGGGAGACTTCCTCAGTTAAGAGACATTTCCATCTTTCTGCTTCCCCCCTTTTCAAAGGGCTGAATTTTAATGCAAATCTAATTACTCACTCGATCAGGGCAGGCAGATGCTGCACAGATCCCTCCGTTCTCTGCTACCACATGTCGGTGCTGACCTGAAACCCCTAGTTCCCACCCACAGGCCTCCGGGAACAAAATGGTCAGGGCACACCGGGCTTTTGCGGCGCTATCTGGACCCAGCAGGGCAGCAAAGGGCACTGGGACCACAAGCACACCCATCTCTAAGGGAAGGCACCTTCTTTTCATTTTCACTTAAAACTGTTTTTCAACCTCAGCGTGAACCCCTGACATCACCTTGGTGCCCAAGGAACCTGGCCTGTTTTCAGGGAGAGCAGGCCTGCTTTTAAGCGATGTCTAGCACCATCTAGTGGTATAGATTTTAAGTGCCTCCAGGCTTTTTAAAAAGATGTTAAACTGGGATCTTAGCAGAGAATGTCCACAGAGTGAAACATAGACTGGATGAAACCCACATCACTTGATATGTCTCCCACCTAAACTAACTCAAAGGCAGAAGCCTCCTCGGACAGAACAAAACTGTATTTGTGCACCTTAGGGTAATTACCCATACTACACTCATATACAAATGGCAAAAAAGAATATAATCACACCAATTCAAAGCTAATGGCTTCCGAATTATAGTTTTAACTGATTCTCCAAAAATCAAGTGCCTGTTAACAGAAATATTATAATATAATTGTGTGGGCAAAATTTGAAAAATCTTCTAATACATGACTTTCTCGATTGAAATGTTAAGTCTACTTTCACGTCAGAATGTGACAGAAGATTTAGTACCTTTAAAAACTTTCAAACATTTTGTCATTTTAAAGGATTTAGAAAATACAGGATCTGTCACTGATCCAATTGTGTAAATTAACTGAAACACTTTGTATAAACTTTAATGTCTTGGTTACTGGGAAACACAAAACCCAGGACGTAATTCTGCTATAGTTTATAACTAACAGTGTTAATCCGAAGAAAGGAAAGACTCTAACCTTTAACCTTTATATTTATTTTCTCTTGTCATAATAAATCAAGACTCTAATACTTTTTTTTTAATCCCAGCACACCATTTAAGCAAGAGAACAGTAAGGCTCAGAAGAACACCACGAACGAGGCAGGAACCAGAACCTGACCTGCACTGGAGGCTGGGCTGACGGAAGGGGGCTTACCTGAATGAGGAGGGGGTGTGTGGGCCACCTGTCAATCGTGCTCCACTTCATTGCAGGCCTCCTTCCCATTTCACTATAGTATCTGTAAATGGCATTTAAGCTGCTGCCTGAAACATACAGGGGACCATTTAGTAGATGCGCGTTGCTTATAGCGAAGATAAAGAACAGACTAGTGAAGGCAGGAAGTTCAAGATAGGTAACTGCTTCTATACTGACTCAGTCTAATCACAATGATTTCAAGGCTCTAAAATGCATATAGATTTAACTACCCTGCAAATGAAGATCACTAAAAAGCAATCAATTTCAATGGCCTTTCAAAGACCAGTGAGGCCATTTCTAGTGAGAAACATGACGGCAGAGGGATTTATAAAAGATGAGCAGTCGCTATTTGCAGGGACCAATTCTAACAACTGAGAGCATGTTAATTTCTCCTCTCCCCCCATTATGAAGGTGATCAACCCCAGCAGAAAATGTAGATGGGGAAGCAGTGTGGAGCCTAATAAAGACTTGAACTCATGAACATGAGATTAAGACCTGGGCTGAGATCAAGAGTTGGACACTTAATGGACTGAGCCACCCAGGTGCCCCTAAATGACTTGTTGATAAGAAGACTAGCTTATTCAGAGCAGTTTGTTAAGGTTTATGTAAGCATTGTCTATTTTTACCTGCTTCCACAAGATTACCGTCATTTCCCAGAGTAAATTAAATGGAGCCCAAATCCTTACAAGTAATCTAACAAAACTTGTCTTTTTAAAAAATTTTGTTATTGTTTCCTTATTTTTGAGAGAGACACAGAGAGAGAAAGAGACACAGAATCTGAAGCCAGCTCCAGGCTCCGAGCTGTCAGCAGAGCCCAACACAGGGCTCGAGCTCATGAACCATAACATCATGACCTGAGCCAAAGTCGAATGCTTAACCGACTGAGCCACCCAGGCACCCCAAATCTTGCGTTTTTAACCAAGAGGCCAAAATCACAAAAACTCAAAGACTGAGGAAGGCAGATGGTCCAACACAATGCAACATTTTCTCGGCCTCGTGGAGCTGGCCATAGTGGCTAAGGCTAATCCTCTGCAGCGCATCCTAACACAGAGCATCTTCCTCAATCTTAGCATAGGGCAGACGTTCCAAAACATTTCCTTGTACCCCAAAACCCATCCTGTGGTTTCTGTTAACTCTGAGGACTATTAATTTGATATGTCTCCACATTAAAATGCTAGCCAGTAGGGCACCTGGGTGGCTCAATCGGGTCAAGTGTCTGATTCTTGATTTCGGCTCAGGTCATGATCCCGGGGTCATGGGATCAAGTCCCACGTCAGGCTCCGTGCTGAGCATGGAGTCCTCTTGAGATCCTCTCTCCCCTCCTCCCTCTGCCCCTCCCCTGCTCACACTTTTCCTCTTTCTCTCTCAAAATAAATAGACACGTAAAAAATAAAATAAAAATAAAAAATAAAATACTGGCCAGGATCCAGCTATACTTAAATCAAATGTACCCTTAGCCTAAAACTTAATTTTCAAAAAGATAAAGGAGTTCCATTCTGGAATACAAGGAGGCAGGTAAATCTAAATTGAGTCCGCGGCAGGCTCAAAAACAGTCTCTCCAAAAACCACGGAGAAGTCACCATCACATTCGTACTGCAGGCCACATTTTGCCGGTGAAGAGCATTTTCAGGACTTCTGAGGCCACAAAAGGACTTCTGGAAGCCACATTTGTTCTTCTGGGTCACTCAGAAACATTTGATTAACTAGCAGAAGTAGTGACTGAGGGGAAAGTGGAATGAAAACAACTGCACGTGACAGATACACAGCCCACACTGGCTCCGCCCCAACAGTGCGCATGCCTACAAGACACAAGAGGTAAACGGCGCTCTCGCCGTCTCAAAAAATGGATGCGCTTCCTAAAAGCTTTCGAGTCTCGGAAGAGATGCACCAGTGAAACGCGCCAACGCCCGAAATTTGCTGAGGCGGCTACTGGCTGGGAAAGGAAACCCGGAGTCAATCCTCTGTCATGCAAATAACCGTCTTCTTAACTTGTCTGATTCTGAGAGCAGACCTCTACATTTGAGGTATACTTTTTAAGCACGGCAAAAGTCTGCTTAGAAATTTATAAAATCTGGGGCTCCTGGGTGGCTCAGTCGGTCAAGCGTCCGACTTCGGCTCAGGTCACGATCTCACGGTTCGTGGGTTCAAGCCCTGCATTAGGCTTTGTGCTGACAGCTCAGAGCCTGGAGTCTGTTTCAGATTCTGTGTCTCCCTCTCTCTCTGACCCTCCCCCCGCTCATGCTCTGTCTCTCTCTCTCAAAAATAAATAAACATTAAAAACAAAAACAAAACAGAGGGAACCTCAAGCTGGGCTTTGGTTTAACCCACTAATCAACCGATAAACGAAGCATAGCAAAAACACATACCAGTATCTCTAGTGCTGCCTGGGCACCTCTGCTTTCAAAGTGGAAACAGCTATCACCTTTGCTACGTTAATAAGGATGTTAGGATTGCCATAAAAATAAGGTTTATTACGCGAGCGTAGAAAGCGGCGTAAGGTCCACTGCGGATCCATTCTACAACTGCATTAAAGCAGTGAGCACTAACAGCAACCGCTTTCCACCACCGTTTGTTAATTCTCAGCCGACTGGCCCATAACTCAAGGGACAGATGAACCATGAGATTTCAAATGGACTGACCTGAACGCTCGTGTTTAAAGCAGACAGGCTGGATTTGCCATTCAGATTGAAAAGGATTTAGCCTTTCCGTCTGCACTCAGGTGGCCCGCCTCTCCCTGCCAGGGCCATCCATACCCAGCGTCCCACTGTCAAGGGGAGGCCTCACCTGTGGTGGAGCAGCTGTACTGTGGGTACTGCGTGAAGGCAATAGCCCTTTCGATCCCGTCTTTCTCCATCTCTTCAATTGCTTCTTCTGTTAAAGGATGGACGTACCGGAATCCAATATAGTATTTGTGAGGGGCTATTAGAAAGCATGTGTGGAGAGGAGAGAGTATTAATCTTTATATAGATTCCTTGGAGTCGCCAAGCATAATGCAAAGCCAGGAACAAAGAACAGTTAACCTAATTTCCTATGAGGCGGATAATATGGGTAAGTTTAGAATATTCCTTGGATCTTATCCAGTCTTCAGCTAGTGCATGGACTTTTAATCGCTATTTTCTGGGATCGACTCCTATCCCGCCACACACACACCTTTATTTAGCACAGCAGTTTTTAAAATTCAAACTTCTGTTCCTTATTCTCTGCTCTTGGCTGAAATAAGAGAGACTCAAAGGAAGGAAGAACCCACACTTACTGCTGAGGTTCAGCCTCCTCTTATGTACCAGACACCGCGGAGGAGGCTTTGCTTGTGTTTTTTTCTTTCACTTAAGCCCCATTTTTCAGATAAGGAAAATGAAACCCTCAGAAGCTAATGACCCTGCCCAAAGTCACACCTCACGGATGGTGGAACTGAAATTTCACGTGGGTCCCCCCACTCCAGAGCCCACGCCTTTCCATGCCCCCCCAGCCTGCTTCTACCGCCCACGCTCCCTCCTCCTGTTCCCTCAGACTCCAGGTCAGTTGAGCTCTGGGATGCCCGACAGAAGTTCTCGGATAACAAATGACTGAAATGGTTCTCCTCATCTAATAGCTTAAGGAAACCCAACAACAAATCTTAAATCGGAGGCACTAAGGGGGTGCCAGGGTGGCTCAGTCGGTTAAGCATCTGATTTTGATTTTGGCTCAGGTCGTGATCTCATGGTTGGTTCGTGAGATGGACCCCATGTTGGGCTCCGAGCTGATGGCAGAGACTTCTTGGCATTCTCCTTGTCTCTGTCTGTCTGTCTGCCTGTCTCTCTCTGTCCCTCCCACACCTGCACTCTCTTTCACTCTCTCTCTCTCAAAATAAATAAACTTTTTTTTTTTTTTTAACGGGGATGGGCGGGGAACACCTGGGTGGCTCAGTCAGTTAAGTGTCCAACTCTTGGTTTCAGCTCAGGTCGTGATCTCAGGCTGGCGAGTTTGAGCCCTGCATCGGGCTCCGCACTATCGGCATGGAGCCCACTTGGATTTTCCCTCTCTCCATTCCTCTGCCCCTCCCCCGCTCACATGCTCCCTCTGTCTCAAGATAAATCAACTTTGAAACACACTCACACATACACACACACACACACAAAATTGGAGGCACGGATTCGGATTTGAAATAACTGTTCCTGGCACTTAACCAGCCCAACTCAGGGCACGCCTTTGTGCTCCTTCCCCACGGGTTCCTTACAAACACCTTCTCCTGTCCTTCCTTTGTCCTTCTCCACCTTTTCGTACTGTATCTTAACAGTATCTGCCACACTGGGCGCCTGGGTGGCTCAGGTCATGATCTCATAGTTCGTGGGTTCAAGCCCCATGTCAGGCTCTGTGCTGACAGCTCAGAGCCTGGAGCCTGCCTGGGATTCTGTGTCTCCTTCTCTCTCTACCCCTCCCACCTGTGTGCTTGCTTTCTCTCTGTCTCTGTCCCTCTCTCAAAAATAAATAAACATTTTAAAAAGTTTAAAACAAAAGCACCCACCACCACACAATTTCTTAGGCATTTATAAAATCATAAAACTGGAAGTTTCCTCTGTCATTTCATAGGATGACACCTACCTCACACTCAGGGATGATACTGAGAATACACTACATAACCAGTAAGTAATAATGGAACCAAAGCGATTCTACTGTCCAAGCATTAGCAGGGGGCTGCCACAAGAAGGAAAAGGAAACATTCAGGTTGAACTGAAGGGAAAGAGAACCACTCTTGTTCATCTGTCTGCATAAAACATCCCACAGTAACTGGACACGGGGAACTGGCGATCTGTGGCGCAAGTTCCCGAGGACGGGAGCGGACCGTGGGGAGCAGAAGCATGTGCGTGCTCGGGAAGGACAGCTGGTCCAATGTCCTCCGGCCGGGCTCCGCAAAAAGAGGAAGGAAGGGGGGGATAAACAGAATCATGTTCAGCTGTCTGTTCTCTCTAGGCCACCAATTTTTTGTTCTCTTGCCTAACTAGTGAATTACAGTTAAACCACACCAGAAGGGGCAGGACTCTGTAAGCCAAGTCCAAATGAGAGTATTCAAGGATTATGTGGTTCATCCTAAAACTGCCAACTTCCGTGCTATTGAGTCCATTTCGAAGGGGCTCTGGGGCATCTAAGCTGAGGCTGAAGTGGAATTTACTTTCTAATCTACTTTGAGATAATACTATTATTAGATTTCCACATAAGATCCTCCAATGCTCCCAACCAGCTTCTGGCATTTTCTTTTCCCCTTCAAAAAGCTGCAGCCTAAATGCTTGGGGTCTGGGAGTTTCTGGAATATTGCAGACAAGAGGGGTGGAGTGGCAGCCCTTGCAGATAAAAGCAGGGTGGTGACCTCACTTTGAAGTGAGAGTGAGTAAAATATTCTGGAAGGAACAGATAAGCCTGCCTAAACTGTCCCATTCAAGATGGCCTGCACAGATCTTAGCCCAGTGGCAATGTGCTCCCTCTCTGGGCCTCTCTGACAGGGCCTGTCCGGAGAAAAGAACAAACGTTTCCCAAGGACCCCTCGCCAGTTGGGATGGGTTTCACACCACAGGCGGCAGTCACCAGCATGAGCACAGGGACAGAAATAGCTTCCTGATGTTCACCAACACATCTGGCAGGTGGCACATCTGCTCCGGGAAGACCAAAATACGTGACTCGCTGGCCTAGCCTAGTCTACCCTTGGAGCCACGGCCCAGCGAACAGTCTTTGATGAGAAGCAGGAAAAGAAGAAAAAGAAAAAAAAAAAAAAAGAACTCAGAATTGGATTTTTAAACAGTGAAACTTCATTAATTTCCAGCCCATTAATGTAGCTTTACAACAGTTCAAATGTCTGATCTGTGCATGACTCTGAGGGAAAGGTGTGAAATACATAGCGGAATGCTTTTCAATTTGTATCACATCACGAGCCCTATGCCCACAATGAATAATGATAAACGCTCACAGTTAAGGAATTTTTGTCACATGAGGTGCACCAGGCCGATGCCTTTCAGGATTATCTTACTTAATATTCACAATGATCCTAGGAGTGGGGCTCTGTTAATGGGGCTCCCATTTTCAAGATGATGCTTCGTGGGGTAAGTCATCTGCCTAAAGTCCTACAGCCAGGACTGGGGAAGCTGGCTCCATCCCGAAAAGAACAGAGTTCTCCTACAGGGTAGCACTCACGGATTCATGAAAAGCGGTCAGATTTGACGTAACTCAACTATCGTGTTTTGAATGTATTTCAGATTTACTTTTGTGAAATGATGGCACTTCTCACCTATTTCCTTCTGTATTTCCTAAGTTCCTATAATGTGGTGTAACCATATGAAACCAGTTCTAAGGTATATTCCCACGTAAAATTGACCCTAGGTGTTAATAGTCAATTCTGCGCAAAGCCGGAGTGAGATGATTAGTTTTATACCAGCCACCAAGCAACAACTACTTCCCTAAAAAATGAAAGCTTGAGGGGTGTCGGGGTAGCTCAGTCAGTTAATCGTCCGACTCCTGATTTCAGCTCAGGTCATGATCTTGAGGTTTGTTAAGTCCGAGCCCCTTATCGTTCTTTGTGAGGACGGCGTGGAGCCTGCTTGGGATTCTCTGTTTCTCTCTGTCTCTGCTCCTGCCCCCCGCACAAGCATTCTCACTCTCCCTCTCTTTTTCTATCAAAAGAGATAAAATAGAGGTGCCTGGGTGGCTCAGTCAGTTGGGTGGCCGACTTCAGCTCAGGTCATGATCTCACGGTTTTTTCGAGCCCCGCGTCCGGCTCTGTGCTGACAGCTAGCTCAGAGCCTGAAGGCTGTTTCAGATTCTGTGTCTCCCTGTCTCTCTGACCCTCCCCTGCTCACACTGTCTTTCCCTCTCTCAGAAATAAAATAAAAAAACATTTAAAAAAATTTTTTAAAGGAGAGATAAAATAAACTTTTCTAAAAAATGAGAGCTTGAAACATTTCTGTCTGTTCATAATCATCACATTGTTTTGCCTAAAGAGGATTTTTCCCATGGGGCGCCTGGGTGGCTTAGTCGGCTAAGCGTCCGACTTTCGCTTAGGTCGTGATCTCGCGGTTCGTGGGTTCGAGCCCCGCGTCGGGCTCTGTGCTGACTGCCAGCTCAGAGCCTGGAGCCTGTTTCGGTCTGTGACTCCCTCTCTCTCTGACCCTCCCCTGCTCATGCTGTCTCTCTCTCTCTCTCCTAGAAATAAAAAATAAAAAAAAAAACATTTAAAAAAAAAAAAAAGAGGATTTTTCCCAATAGAAATAAACAAATAGACACAGTTTAAAAGTATACTTTACGATTTTGTAGGGAAGGAGGGGGAAGGAGAAAGAAAGGAACAGAGGGAGAGGCAGAGAAGCCAGAAAGCAGGAAGGAAAAGCCACACAAAGGGCGTGAGGCACCTGGGTCTTCATGACTGGGTTTCTGCTCCCCCAAAGCAGTTTCTAAACCTGGAAGCGATTTCATTTTTTCTACATCTGCATTCTGTACGATCATTGGCCCTCATACTCGTTTTATACAGCATCTCTCTGGTAAGTCCTAAGAGGTTTTCTCTCTGCCCCTTAAACAGACTAGCCTGCGGCAGCAGGGTCCCCCTGGACTGCAAGCGCCTAAGCAGAAACCATGAGTTTTGAATATGAAAAGCAGTATGGAACGGTGCAGGCACTCAGTGTGCCACTGACAAGTGAAGGAGTGGACATTCTTGGGCCTCATGAAGCACCACTACCTTAGCCCCAGAGCAGGTTGGCCAAAGCCATCCGGTGGCCGTCCATGCAGGCGAGGGCAATAATTTAATGTGCCTGCCCAGAGGGTTCCAAGCATGAGCCACAGAGGACAGCGATAGGTCAGAGGGTCGCCAGTACCAAAGCCCTCCCAGGACCAGGCCCTGGACAAGCTTGTAGAGGAACTACGAGTAGCCCCCTAGAGAATTTACTCTCTGCCTCAGTAAACACGACCAGGAAGCTCACTCCATGAAGGTAAGGGTGTGACTTATTCACTACTTTATCCCTTGTGCGATCAGTGCTTAGAAATATCTGGTGGTTGGCTGGGTGGAAGGAAGTGGGAATGAAGGTGTGACAGAGCAGGTGTGTGAGTGAGCAAAAGGGCAAGTGAAGGCAGGAAGCGTGATTTCTTGGGACATTAGTAAAGTGACTGGACAGGCAAGCCACTGAGCTGCTGGTGCCTCAGATACCCTCAACTTATCCCCAAAGTTAGAGTGAAGAAGAATAAACTCACTTCTTCATGTAAGTCTCTGTACGAGAGAGGGTCATATGATCAATTAGTGGTTTTTAAAAAAACCGCTCTCATAATTCTGACTATGAAAATGTGAAATGGATATTACTATTCTTCGGTCCCTGCCAAAGTGGGGAATAATCCTGGAATCTAGATGATCGTAACTTCCTTTGTACTAGATGGCCACAGATTGAAATAATCAGATGTCTTATAGTAAGTGAGGCATTGGGTTAAATCCAGGTCATTCCACAGGACTCTTTCCAGGCCAACGGAGGAGGCTGAGGGCCCAGCTAGCCCGTCTGGTCCAGACAACCCAGCAGCCCCAGCATGGAGAGAGGAGGAGGTAAGAAGGACGTCCTCCACCTGTATTCCTTTTTCAAGTCTAACAGCTCTGCTAGGGTCCTTGATGGTGACAGAGACTATTCTACCAGGTCAACAGAGAAAAAGGCATCTTGCCACCTCCTTTTTCCACTGGAGACAGCACAGCAATTGCAGATATGATTCACACTAAACCTTTTATTGTGATAAACTGTTAATGACCAGAGAGAGGGTTTCTTCTCTGTCAGGTGGGTGTGACTTTCCCTCACCTGACACTTCCAAGATAGTTGTGGGATGTGTGGCTGAATGGCAATAAGAAATGCCCTTGGGCCACAACCAAGGCAGGAAGCAAACTCATATGCAAAAGCATGATTGAGCAATTTTCCAAGGGAGACATGCTGAGGGCTGCGGCCTCTGTCCCTGTGTGTGATGGGACACGGTGGCTTCTGAGAGCAGCTTGAGGTGACACTCAATGGTGCTTTCTCAGAGGAGTGTGAGATGCTCTCGATCCTGCCTGGCGGGGCTGCTGTCCTTGAGGGTGGCCACCGTGTCATACCCCTGTCCTGATTCGGAAGCCCCAAAATGTATCTGTATTTAATGTATTTCACATGTCCTAAGATGCACATGTCACATGTCCTAAGATGTTTTTTGATTTAGCTATTTCTCATATTGGTCCCACATCCGCAACAGATGCTGTCTTACAGCTACCTGGGAGAGTTTTTGTCTTAGGAAATATAAAAACAATGGTATGTCCCACAATCAATGGCGTCTTGAATGCAATTAAACATGGCACTTATAATTCGTTCCTCTAGTGAATGCTCCAATCTGCACATTATTATTCTGCATTAGAGGTTCCCAGAGGACAGTCTCCAGATGCACACAGTCCTCTTCTCAGGGCCTCACACCGGCTGGTGTTGCTGAGAGCCAAGAACAGTTGCTTCTAGTTGCTTACAGTCTAGTGGCTGCCGCGATGGCAGCTAATTCTGCTCTCTTCTGCTCTGTTGATCGAGTCAGCACAGAAAGAAAAGGCGCTAACAGCAGCCCCGATCCATTTCCCAGAGATTTGTTTCCAGGGCAATGATATATGCATCTTGTATTCATGGTATGTGGTCTCTCTTCCTTATAACCTAGCTCAACTTCATACACACCTCAAGCTTCCTTTTGAAACCAACGTTCCAAATCTTTAGCTCTTCCATCTCTAACATGAGGAAGAAACAGGCTACACAGCCAAGGCCAGGAGAATGCCTTGAGCACTGAGCTAAGTGACCGCGCGTCATGCAGGACCCCGCACAAACCGAGAGCTGTGGGTACACAGAACTGCACATGCCATCCAGTAGTGTTGCAAATCATACCTACTTTGAGAGAACAAAACTGCGATATTAATGAAGAAACGCTGTACCTGTGTTGGGGGACAGGTCATCCAGCAGCTTCACCATGCCTTCTCCTTGCTTGGAAGTCCACATCTTGATGGGGGACCCACCTCCAATCCTGCGGTACTGCTCCTGAATTTTGGGGGTTCGGCGTTTGGCGATGATTGGTGCCAGCTTACTAAATCATTTAACAGGTAGGTAAGTGTCTTTTATTCCACCTTAGCAACCTCAGAAATTACTTAATAGAAAAGATAAGCAAAATTGTAAGAAGAGCCTAAGAAGATTAAGCCTTTAAAAATAGAAGCTTAGGGGGCGCCTGGGTGGCTCAGTCAGTTAGGCATCCGATTTCGGCTCGGGTCATGATCTCACAGTTCGTGAGTTCGAGCCCCGTATCAGGTTCTGTGCTGACAGCTCGGAACCTGGAGCCTGCTTTGGATTCTGTGTCTCCCTCTCTCTCTCTGCCCCTCCCCAGACTGCACGTTATCTCTTTCTTTCTATCAAAAATAAACATTAAAAAAAAAATTTTTTTTTTTTAAATAGAAGCTTAAGGTCGTTGATGACAGCCAGCTCTTTCAGTCTTGATTAGAGAGAGAAAACAAAACACTCTCTGAGGACCAGCCACCTCTGCCCGAGTTACTCTCGCAACACACCCTCACGATTCAGGACACCAACCACTCAGGCACAGACCCTAGATGCGTGCCAGCCCCCATCTTAACACTTCCCGATCCGACACCCAGTAGGAACCAGGATATGTAAGACATTCGGAAGGAAAAAAATCCTCTTACTTTAAGAAAATGCATATTAATCACAGAGACATTTGCGTATGTGAGCAAAGACGAATGCACAGCACAGGGATGTTCATTGCAACACTGTCAACGACCTACATGTCCCCCAGTGAGCCACTAGGTAAATAAATTATGGTAGGACCAGGCAAGGCAATTCTATACAGTCATGAAAAAAAAAATAATAGACCAGGTCTATATAGTCTTTTATGGAACAATCCCAAATATAGGTTGTTAATTAAAAAAAAAAATAGTGGAGTGTTAAATAATACATATAGGTATATCCCCATCTGTGTTAATAAGGACAGGGGGATAGATACGTGCATATATACCTATACATCTATATTTAGATATACAGACATGCACATGCTTGGATATGCACAGACTGTTTCTGGATGTGACCAGAAATTCATCTGTACAATTACAGATATCTGGATTTCTGTATTTCCGGTTACATCTATAACCTCCATGGTGGGTATCTGGGAGGCTGGAGTTCAAGAAAAGAGACACTGCTTTTTACTGTGAACAGGTTTATGCTGTTTGCATTTTTTATCACCTGCATGTATACATTTTTCATTATAAAAACCTACTTTAAAAGAGAAAGAAGGAAGGAGGGAGGGATGAAAGGAAAGGGCAGCCACAATCCATACTCACAGTATTAATGAATAATAATCACTGCTTCCCTGAGTATTCATCAGCTGTTTAGGGCTAAGTACAAATATGTCTGTAACAGTCTTTAAAGGGACATTAGGGGTGCCTGGCTGACTCAGTCGGTTGAGTGGCCAACTCTTGATTTCGACTCGGGTCGAAATGATTCCAGGGTCTTGGGATGGAGCCCTGAGATGGGGTCCATGCTGTGCATGAAGCCTGCTTAAGGTTCTCTCTCTCGCTCTCTCTCCCTCTGCCCCTCACCCCTGCTTTGCGCTCTCTCTAAACTAAAATTTAAAAAAAAATGTAAAGGGATATCAGGTGTGTCAAGACAACTGCCATATCCAGAGCTCTAGGGAGGAAAGGGCCCAAGGAGAGCCCCACCCCCACCCCCCGCTTGCTTTCTCTCTCCCCTGCATCTCTTAACATCATATCCTTCTTACACCTCACGGAAAATAATAATGCTGCTCTAGTCACTACCAGATATGCATGAAAAACGTTTATTTTCTGTAACTATAGAACTGAGATACACGTAAGGCAAGATGCACAGCACAAGTTAAAAATAAGTGCAGGTGTTTCCACATGTCTTACTTTTGAATAGGAAGCGTCATGAGGTCTCGGTCCAGGAAGAGCCTCAGAAGGAAATCGTGAACATCTTCCAGGGTTTCAGGGCCCCCCATGTTCAGCATTAATATTCCAGTCTTTGGCTTCCTGCGTAAAATAAAATGCAGTTGACTTGTAACTTTTTATTTTCCTCTAGGGTACAATTTTGGTTCAGCTAGCAAACTAACTCACATCCAGTCTGTTCAGAGGTACAAACCCACAGATATTTTCGCTGCTATCACCTGGCTGCATGTCTGGGAATACACAAGGCTTCCAGTTCTGCATGGTCCCAGCTCTGACTCTGACCTTGGTCTCCCAGCTCCATCCATGGCACTGGTCTTCTCAGGGCTTGAAATGTTTCTCCATTAAACTGTCAGTCCTGAACAGTGATTCCTCCCATTCTTTAGGGACTGAGAGTCAAGGCCTAAAGCTAAAATTGTCCTGAGGCTGAAGCAAACATTTATGTGAATGTTTTACAGATAGACAAATTACTTGGTCTCTCCAAACTTCAGTCTCTTCATATACAGAGAGTCCAGCAATAGCTCAAAAGGTTGTTTTGAGAATAGATAGCATAAGGGCGCCTGGGTGGCTCAATCGGTTAAGCATCCGACTTTGGCTCAGGTCATGATCTCACGGCTTGTGGGTTCAAGCCCCATGTCGGGCTCTGTGCTGATGGCTAGCTCAGAGCCTGGAGCCTGCTTTGGATTTTGTGTCTCCCTCTCTCTCTGACCCTCCCCTGTTCACGCGGTCTCTCTCTCTCTCTCAGAAATAAATAAAACATTAAAAAAATTTTAAAAAAAAGAGAATAGACAGCATAGTTATTTAGCGTGATCTGGAACATACAGTAAGTTCTATCATACACAGAGAAACCATGGATTTCCCTTGTAAACCTCCACAGTAGAATAGTGGCCCATCTCTCATTCTTTTATCTGCTCCTTTCCCTTTAGTTAACGATTAAATTATTCCTGACAAATGATTTCTTGCTACTCTGCTTCCTTCTCCAGAGCCTGCCAGTCCCCCTTCCTCAGTGTCTCCTGTGCAATAAAGTGTGCGTCTCACTTTGCACTCACCTCTCCATCCTGAAGAGCCATTGCCTAAGAGGTGCTGGCAAGAAACTGCTCTAACTTATTCAAATAGGTCCCAAGCTAAAGAATCAAACACTTGAAGGAGCAAGAAGAAGCAAGAAGATAATCAAGCAGTTTGGGAGAAGTTAAATAAACAAAAGGACCATGCAAACCCTGAGCCTAAAATCCAGAGGAGCTCTGGACCCTGCACAGACTGAAGTGAGCCAGGCCGAGAGGAGTTCACCATTCCTAAACACCTTCGGGGGTAAGATGGTGCCAGAGTGGGACCAGGTGCTGCCCACATGCTTCCGGGAGCCGCTGGAAGCCCAAGGCTAGAGACGTGGAACCATGAGGTCAAAGCCTGAGATGAGGCCCTGGAGAACTGGGGACCGTGGTGGGAAAGAGTCTGCAGGTGGGGACACTATAGGACAAGGAGTGTTTCTTCCATTTGTGCTTTTATTTTTTGCACTTGTAAAAATTTCAATAGAATTTATATACCATAAAAATTTCCATTTTAAAGTGCAAGTCAGTGGTTTCTGATATACGCACAAAGCTATGCAACCATAACGACTATCTAATTCTTAAACATTTTCATAACACCCCCCCCCCCAAATATTCCCACACACTAGAACCATTCCCCATCCTCCCTCCTTCTCACTCTTGGCAACTAATCCTCTGCTTTCTCAGTCTGTGCATTTGCCTATTCAGAGAAATGGAGTCACGTTAACATGTGGCCCTTTGTGCCTGGTTTCTTTCACTCAGCACAAAATGCTCAAGGTTCATCCATGTGATAGTGTGAATCAGTACTCCTTTCCTTTTGTATGGCTGAATAATATTCCACAGCACGGATGGATGCACTCTCCATTCACTCTCCATAAAGCAGGTGACAAATAACCACCCTGAAGTTTATCTAAAACACCATTGGTACAGATGCTGAGGGGTCCCACTCTCCAAGCCTCCTGAATGAAGGTCACCTCCAGCCACCGCAGTGACCAGCCCAATCGTGCAGACATGGATCTTGTATGGAAGATTGTCCCTAATGTGTGCTAACGCCAATGAGCTCAGGATGGCTTCTAATTGCAGTTTTCAAACAAGTGCTAACATTTGGGATCATGTTAGGCAGCAACCTGTTAAATTCATACAGGTGGAAACTGTTTTTTTGACCAAACACACTACCGGTGAATGAGGTAGAAATCTGAAGTCTCAGCCTAAATTTGCAAAATAGGAACCAATTCATGGGGCTGGGGGAACGCTGCATTCCAGTGACATCAGAGATCTTCCAATTTAGACCCCAGGGTGAGGATGAACTAAGTTCACCTCTCACATCATTATCTTAGATGGTATTTCTCTTTCGCGGCACCACTGACATTTTGGGCTTTGCTGTGGAGGGCTGTGCTGTGTGTTGCAGGGTTCTAGAAGCATCCCTCCCTCTACTTGTCAGATGGCAACAGCACACACCCCGCCCCAGTTGTGATAACCAAAAACATCTCCAGACATCACCAAATATGTCTGGGGCTGGGGGGGAGGAACGTCCCCCCTCCCTCTACTGAGAACCACTGGATTAGGGGAAGGGGGTTTAATCTGCTTTTTTACTAAGCATCTACTCTGGAAGATGTCAGCATCCCACAACTCTTCCACCTCCTCTGACCAAAAGTCCTATCAAGGAATCAGCAAGCTGGTGTTTAGGGTTTTTTTTTTTTCTTAATACCTAAAAATTCCAGATTCATTATATTGTAAAATTGTAAAATACTCCTTTAATCTTTCCACTTAGACCACCCGTGTTCTGGGATCCCGTCTCTCACCCTCAAAATCTGTGACTCACAATAAATTAAGCGCATTTTTCCATGGATTGCTGCCAGTTAACAGATTACTGGTTAAGAAACCTCAGGCTAAGAGACTTACCTAAGCCACAGAGGGTATCAATGTGCAAACGAGATTTAGAACTGTTTTTCATCTATAACACCTGAGCTCGGAACAAGAGTGGCTTTAAATTGGATATGACTCTGCCCTGCAAACCCGAGTTTTGTAAACCGTGTTGATCTTACACATGAAAGAGATGCATGATTTGAAAGTACCTAAATACACATGCACTTAATTCAAAACTGTGTTATGCATGATGAATGGCGCATTAGCTGCCCTAGTCTGACACCCTCCATTGGAGAATATGAAGTGGAAAGCCATAGCTGTGGTCTCTCCTCCCCTCCAGACAGAGCCCATCTGAGACCAAGCTCTAAATGTCAAGTTCCCTTTGTTTGAACATAAAAGTATAAATAGTGTAACGTATTTAAAACTTCTCTCGCTTGAACAGGTTTCAACATTCTGCCATGTTTATACTCTGGGACTGTCAAACTGTGAGGTTTTTCCTTTGAACTATTAATTGTACATAATGGAAACCTAAGATCATCAATGAATAAATAGAATAATCCTATTACACTGTATGTAGTCAGCATCAAGATAAAGAAACAAATTCTACCTCTTGATTAAACCTCCAGGATATAATTGCCCTGAGGATCTATGCTGCCTCCAGAACAGGGTTTGGCAAACTACAGCCCACGGGCTATAGCTGTACATACACACCCTGCCTGTTTTTGTAAATAAAGTTTTATTGGGACACAGCTCCACTCATTTATTTTACACATGGCTGCTCTCACATTATAATAGCAGAATTGAAGAGCAGCAAGAGACCAAATGGCCCACTATCTATCCCTTTACAGACAAGTCTACTGACCCCCGGGCTAGTGGAGGTCTTGTCTGGCACTGTCTGGCACAGTGTGCACGTTACATGGCACGGGGCTTCGTGTCTGGCACCAGAATGATACACAGAACCCACTGATCACTTCATCATCTCTACTATTTAAAAACTAGACATAATGCAAGTGCCCCATAACATGGGAATGGATAAACTGTGATTTACTAAAACACTCTTAAGCTATTAAACTAATGGTGAATATTTATATTTATATAAATATTAATAATATATTAATTATTATAAAATAACATAAATATTATTTTATATTTAATATATAATATAATATAAAAATAATATAAATATTTTATATTATATTATTTATATTATTATTTATAAAATTATAAAAATAATATAAATATTTTC
>NW_027532203.1:8768152-8788530 GCF_008692635.1 Crocuta crocuta | reverse complement strand
GAACCCATTTCTTTTGTATAAAGATGATATAAAGTTATTTAATGTAATTTATATATTTTTAGATTTTTATTTAATTTTGATAATTTAATATTAAGGTTATTAGGTTATTTATATTATTGGCTTTTGCCACTGGGATAATATAGCAATGAAATAATTTTTCTCCCAGGTTCCACACTGAATCAGTTCCTCAGGGGACATCACATACTCCCCCTAAACCCTAAGTACTTAAAGCACTTTGGGCCATGGCTGAGGTGAGAAAAACGGGGCCGTGGAGACAAGCAGGAACGGTGTCCATGCCACTAGGACAGAGACAGTGTCCCTGCTTCCTGTTTCTTCACTAGATTCAATCACTGAGGAGGCCAGAGAGTTGAAAAGAGATGATCTGAGACCCCACCCCTAATGCTCTATCCTTCGCCCACCAAACCGCAGTTTACTCAGTGTTCAGACAATGTCCCCAAGATCACACAATGACAGATAACAACCACAAAATGGGACTATTTTCAAGCTCTATCACTAGAAGAACCGTCAAGCAGTTACTACTTCCCACCCAGTCTCCTTCTTTCACTCCGCTAGCGTTAAGGTGAGTATTTCTAGGTAACCATCTGCGTAACTGCCCGCTCGAGTCCTGTGCTCCTCCCATAGCAGAGGAAGACTTAAGGAGAACAGTGGCTTCCACGATGGGAGAGGAGGTGTGGAGCCAGGCCGGGCCTGCTGACGTCCACCCACAGACAGCAGGGGTGACGTATGAAACAGGTGCTTTATTCCTTCAATAAATCACAAATCATATTATGTCATTTCGGATTATGCTCACCCTGTTAGCAGTGGAAAACAATGGCAGAGTTTGCTAGATAAATTCTTGACAGATTAGTCATTCCTTATCCTATACAGGACATACATTTCATAGGTCTAATTATGTTAGGTTCATAAATACATTTCTAGCGTACATATAATTTGTGTTACATGACATATTCCAGAACTAAACTCCTACATGATTTGCAGGCTGCTTGTACTGAGTTACGTGTCCTTTAACAAAGCCCTGTGGGGTTTCTGTTAATTGTATCTCAAAAAAGCTGGGAAGAAATTTTTTAACCTATAAAAAATGGGGGGAAATTTTTAATAAAAATTTTTATTCAATTAATATTTTTTAATTATTTAAATTAAATTAATAAAAATTTTAAATCTATTTTTAATAAAAAATTATTAAATTAAAATTTAAAAACCTTAATCTATAAAAATTCCCCCAAAATGTTAAAACCTTAGGGGGGTGTGCGTGTGTATAAATTGTAGTTTTCCAGCCACTGAAAGGAAGCCAAGACCACAACACTGCCCTTCTTCCACAGTGGCATTCCCAGCAGCCTTCCTCTTAAGGCAGCCTGTATCCACTCGCTGGTGTCTGCATCAACAGAAAGAGATTCTTATTAGTACCCCAAATTTGAGTCATACCTCTTCCCCGGTTGAACTTGAGGTTTTGGGCTCCTGGCACGCTGGGCTGTTTCCGTGGCAGCTGCCGCCGTGGCTCCAATCGACTGGCCCCTCCATGGCTGGCGGGCCGCTGAGCTGCCATGCACCACTGTGACAAAATTAAAGTAGCGGCATGAAATCTAGCTGGGAAGCGATGTCCTCAGAAGATCCTCAGAGCAGAAGGGCCTGGACTTAAAATTTAAAGAGACGCTAGAACACGTGATTTCCCCAGCGTTTCTGTGGATGTGGGTAAAGGCACTCAAGACCTCTCTGCCAGGGGTGGGGTGGCACCCCTGGGATGGCTTCGCAGGATCTGCACGGAGCCTTTTGAGAAACACACCTTCTCACTCTGCCCTGGCGGATTTTGCCACGATCCCTCATGAGGATCACTGCGCATATGCGAAAGATACTGACAGCAGTGCGCTGCTCACACACAAGGGAGAAGCCTGTAGGGAAGGTTCAGAGCCACTGCTTTACGGAGTGGTACTTGAGCCAGCTTTCAACCAGTTGCACAGACCTCACGCCTCCAATAAAGCCTCAGTGCTGAAAACCCAGCACTGACCTTGGAACCTGGCAAGGGGCAGGGGGCTCTACTTTAGGGGGCCCATTCCGGCCCTCCCCCTGCTGCAGCCTCCCCCACAGGGTCTGCAGTCTGCACAGCCAAGGACTCATGGACCCCAGAGCCCGTGACCTACACCCCTAACCAGGCTCCCGGTACCCAGGGCCCAGAATTCCCTGTCCCCAAAGGCTCACGCCCACCGCAGGGCCTGTACAAGACTCTCCTAGCTCTAGCCTCCTGACAGCTGACTGTGCCATCAGTGCAAGCAATTCTTGACCTGAAGGAAGCGATTTGCAGGGGCAAGAATAGAACGGGAACCTAAACTGGGGTGCCTCCACAGGGGTATGCACCAGACTCTTCACAACGCAGGGCACAGATGGCAGTGGGAAGCGAAGCAGGGAAGCCTCCAGACCTGAGGCAACGTTCCCCAGGCTGCGACATTTCGGTAGGAACTCTGGAGTTCAACAGTTCACCCTTCCAGGTCATTGGGAAGGTCTATTTGCCAGTATCAGAGACGAGAACGTATTTGACAGCTTGTTAGCTTGCGATCCCACATAGGACACGTGGGGCTCCGTGTGCACGTTCTCCTGGGCCCCACCAGAGTTAGCTGTGGGCCTGGAGACCCAGCCTGAACTGAGAGGTCCGTGGGCCATCCTTAGTTGTCACATGAAGAATATTCATCCTTAAGTGGCATACGGTGAAATTAAACTGAAGCTATACAGTAGACACTCAAGCTGGCAATGTGGGGACAGTGGTTACTGCTGTGTCCACACTGTACACATGACCTCCCTTCCCCGTGCTCACACCAGCTGATCTGAAACCAGCTTGAGATCAGCCTCCTTCTGCCCTCCTCCTACTTCCAAGTCAGAGGCGTCCTGGTGAGGACCTCGGGCCGTGGACCAGCAGCTCTGACCGCACACAGCTCTGCCTCGCACCAGTAACATGACTGGGGTCAAGCTATCCTCTTTCTGAGCCTCAGTTTCCCCAGTAAACTGACAACATCTTGCTATCAGGATCCTTGTGACAATGACAGCAGATAGGACCAGTGGAACACTCTACACAGCACCTGCTGCATACGATTAGCGCTGGCATTCGTTTCAGTTTTAAGTGTCTAGGGCATAGGGACTACACAGCTGATGTTTTTTCACCTACCCTGCCTGTAAAATATAAGAGGATGGCATCTGCAGATTTCCAACGCTCCATATCGTGCACATTCCCAACAGAGCCAATTACGTGAGCTTGTGCTAAATAGTCCTTATACACTCAAAGTGGAAGTGCAAAGATTGACATATAGAAGTTCAATTCGGCTCAAATGAAGTCTCAAACCAACTCACATCTCCTTATTTTAGACAAGTTCAATTCTGAACTGCATGAGATTTAATGGGGATTTCAATCAGGCCACAACGTCTACAATTCCTTCTATGAATGAGATTGTATCGGATTCCACGGGGTACTAGAATAGAATTTAGGCATTACATGATTTGACTGCTGGTTATAAGACTGCCTCCTGTGCATCTTAAATAGGGAGTGGCAGAAGGGAATCCGGTGAGACCGGAGTCGTCACCTAGTGCGTTAGTTATTTCCTAGTACAATTTGGGAGCTGGTAGTTTTCCAAGCTGCCATGCCCTATACTCACAAAATCCTCTTCTCTGTGGCTGAACAAATTCTCTGAGGGCAATGCTGCCAATAACGGGTCCTCTGTGCTCAGGACTGAGCGTTAATATACCCACCTCTCCAGGACTTCTCTGTAACACTCCTCTCCCCTAATGATCAGAAGGTTCCACAGAAACTATGTGTAGTCTCTGACCAAACCACTAGTATACGTGTAGCTAAAGGAGTTTTGAGTAATTATTCAAAGGACCAGCTGAGACTCCTGGATACATGCAGCTCAGAGCTTAAGAGAAACCAAAGAACTCAAAGAACTGCTCCAAGCCTCACATTTCTCATCTGTATAATGGTGATAAGGTCAACCCTGTAGGGCTGTTGTGAAGATTAGGAGAAAATGTTTAAATCTATGTCCAGCGCCAAGAACAGAGCCTGGCACACTGCATGTGGTTAAGCAAGAAGTAAGAATATTCGATAGCAGGGACCTGGCCACTTCGGAACTGAGACCAGGTATTCTAACCCTACTTATGACATGAACTGCTGCTCTACTTTTTAAAGGCCTAAAAACCATACAAGCTATAAATCTAGGAAAATGCAGAAGAGGTTATAAAGGAAGCAAAGCTTCATGACTCTTGGATAAACCCAAAAGGTGAAGCATTCAAAAGTATATATGTGACTTAAAGAGGTTCATGGGTATCAACTGGTTCTCCAAAACCAAATTATGTAATATGTAGGATGCTTAGGGGTGGGGCACAGGAGGGTATTAAAGCAAGGCGCACAAGTACTTTAAAATATAATGAAGCCCTTTTTAGTTTTTAAGTTTATTTATTTTGAGAGACAGAGAGTGGGACAGGGGCAGAGAGAGAGGGAGACAGACAATGCCAAGCAGGCTCTGCACTGTTAGTGCACTATTAGTGCAGAACCTGATGTGGGGCTTGAACTCACAGACTACGAGATCATGACCTGAGCCGAAGTTGGACGCTTAACTGACTGAGCCATCCAGGCATCCCAGAGCCCTTTTCCATCATAAAGGAGATGAGATTTATTACAAAAGGTACTTATAGGTAACATTTTAAAAACTAACAAATAACTGGGGCGCCTGGGTGGCTCAGTCGGTTAAACACCCGACTTCTGATTTTGGCTCAGGTCATGATCTCATAGTTGGTGAGTCTGAGCCCCACATCGGGCTCTGCACTGAGCCTGCTTGGGATTCTTTTGCCTCTCCCTCACTCTCTCAAAAACAAATGAAGTTTAAAAAATTAAAATTAACATAAATAACATCCAACATTGTGACTATTAATAAACACTNAAATAAATAAACATTAAAAAAAATTTTTTTAATAAAAAATAATTATTTTCTGGTATGGCACCAAAATGTTCTAATGTCCTTAATTTAAACACTAATAGTCTTTTTCATTATTCTAGAAATTTTTTTCATTATTTTTTTTCTAATTATAAAAGACCTATATGCTCAGTGTAGAAAATTTGGAAGGGAAAGGCAAAAATAAAAAACAATAATTCATTAATCTACCAACTTTCTAATTTAAAAATATATGTAGTATATACAGTACACGGCCCACACCAGGGAACGTGTTACTGATTCTGTAATATGCTAAAAACTTAGTGTAAAACTTTGCTTTTGCACTTTTACTTGCAGAATTTTCAGAAATACAACTCAATTTTTTCTAACCCACTTAATGTTATTTCCTTCATATCAACAAGATGATTAGAGTATTATAACTACTCTTCAAAATCAGAGTTCATAATTCAATTGGACTTCAAATCCACGTTTGTGATGGGTTCTGAATCCTTCCGCTTAGTTACTTATAACCTGGAGCAAATCACGCTTTACAGGCATCCAGTTAATCTCCATGGCAAGACTGTGAAGTATATTACCTTTCTCCTTTCCCTTTACCAAAGCTCAAGCCAGGTGAGTGACTTACTCAAAGGGACACAGTTAAAAATGCTGCAGAGTTACTGTCCCCACCAGGTGTTTCTCGCGTTTACTCGCATCAGCTCGTCCTGGAAGCAACCTACATTCAAAATTTGCATCAGAAACATGCTTGGCTGTCAGTAGGTCTTACTCGTTCGTCTCCAAAAGTCTCTAGGAAATACTAGCCCAGACTGCCTCACGGTGGGTGCTGCTGTCTAAGGACAAGTGAGCCCCGGGTGACGCCAGGGGCTAGAGCCGAGCAGCAGTGGGCACACCGCGACCTCCATCACCAGGGAAGGAACCCCATGGGCGATGTCCGTGGTGATGACGATGATGATGCCTTCGTTACCGTCCTCGGGGTAGGTCCTTCACACGCCCTCCCTCCCATAATGCTCACAACAACCCCGTGACGCTCGTTATTCTGATTTTACAGATAAGAACTAAGGTGTAAATAAACCCCGGCACTGCTCATGGCAGCCCAGCTGACTCATGGTGCTACGGGACCCCTCCCGGCCGCGTCCCAGGGACCCCAGACGACCCAAGTACCTCCTCCCCGGCTTCTCCCACGGGAGGGCCCCTTTCCGGTCCCTTCTCCAGGTCGCCCCTCGCCCCATAGCACCGAGCTTCCTGCACCGCTCCCGGAACCCCACCCCCAAACCGGAGGGCCCCGAGCTGCCCGCTGCCCACGCCGTCGCGGGGACCCCGGCAGCGGCGGCGGCCGCGACAGCCTCACTTACGCCGATCGCGGAGCAGGACTCCCGCAGCTCGCATGGCAGCAGCCATGTTTGTGCCGCCTGAGAGCATTCCTGGGGCAGCTTCGGCCCGGGACTCGGGTTCCTCCCGCAGCGGCGAGATCCGGTGTCGGCCCGGGAAGCTCCGCGCTGCTGGCACCGACACCACAGGCCGCCTTACCTCAAGTTGCTGCCCCCTGCGCCCTCGCGGCGCGCGCGTTCATTCGCTGCCGGGCCGGGCCGGGCCCGGCTCGGGGGCGGGGNGAGCCTGCAGCCGGTCTCCGGGTCCTGATCACCCTGAACGAATTCACTGGTGGCATCTGCCAGTCTGGCCAAGGCGGGAACCGCCGCCACAATTTAGCAAAGGACTTTCCAGACACTTCCAATACTATTACTTAGATATGTGAATGCTTTTGCCTCCCTTCTCCAGCTGGCTTGCCTCGTGACAGTACAACTGTGCTGACCCTGTTTTGTTACATGCTTGGTTTTCTGAATAGCAAAAGGAATTGTTTTATATGCGACACTCATGAATGACATAGTTAATTTTTCTGTGGCATCTCTACATACAATAGGCACAGTCTGACAGGTGGGACCAGAAAGCAAACATGCTGCTAACATGAGAACGTTAGGAAAAGTGAAGGCCAGTCTGGCAAGTGAGTTTCTGGGAGGGATGGCATGGTGAAGTTTGCGGGTATAGCCGCGCACTGTCGCCAAGTAGCTGTCTGGTCCCCATCCCTCACACGCAACAGGCACCGCCCTCATTTCTAGCCATTCCTGCATTACCACACCTCCACCTGCCAACCCCACCCATTGCCCTGTGCACCTTGGAGTACAAGACAAACCTTAGAACAGAAAGATCTCAGACATTATTCATTCTTTAAACTAGTATTGACCACCTACTGTGTGCACTGGAAAAACAGCAGTGAACAGAGAAGACAAGTAACTTACATGGGGGTTAAGGGAGAGACAAAATAATCAGATATGTATTATTGGGGGTGATGATGAACATTAGAAAGAAGGAAATAACATAAGGGAGATGGAGAAGGGGAGACTAGAGTAAGTTGAAAACCACTTTTCTGTAGCTAAATTTGTTCCCGGTTAGTTTGTTATTAAAGTTGGCCTTCCNCAAACAGGACTGATGGGTGTTGGGAGGAGGGGGCAGATGGGCATGGAGGAGGGCACTTGTGGGGATGAGCACTGGGTGTTATATGGAAACCAACTTGACAATGAACTATTAGTAAAAATAAATAAATAAATAAAGTTGGCCCTCCTTGTGGTTATAAGCCAAATATAAAACATCAAATTAAATGCCTTTCATATCACCTACATGATCTTCAGAACCAAGCAGATGTCCCCTGAGATATGGACAGTAAAACATGCTCCAAGTGCCAAACTGCTCTCCTATATATTCTCCTAACTCTCCACCTTCGTAATGAAAATTATATTCATTTAATTTGCCCTTTGGAGGTGATCTTTATGGTGTACTTCTCTGCCTAAAGCTTAAACCCATTTCTTTTAAGTAAGCTGCACGGAAAGCCTCTACATTTTGAAATGCTGTGCTGGACAAAGTGTAGACAAGTCCTGAGAACTAGGAAAGGCTAAGGGTTTTAGAAGTTTGAGCTGCATAGGCTCATAGCTACTCTGGAAGGCTGTGGATAAGTCACCCCTGCTTCCCAGGGCTGTGCCCCTTCTGCTAGGTGAAGATAACAAGGGGCTTCTGGCCCCTCCTAGAGAAATGCTGATGATTAGTGACAATGCACAAAGGTGCCAAATCTCACATAATCAACGTATCTGACCAGAAAGTAAAAAGGAACTAGCAACACATGCTTCATGGAATATACCCACATAACATTTTAAAAAATGAATTAGCAGTTTCACACATTTTTTAAAAATTATCTTTAACATTTATTTATTTTTGAGAGACAGAGAAAGATAGAGCATGAGTGGTGGAGGGGCAGAGAGCGAGGGAGACACAGAATCCGAAGCAGGCTCCAGGCTCTGAGCTGTCAGCACAGAGCCCGATGCGGGGCTCCAACTCAGGAACCGTGAGATCATGACCTGAGCCGAAGTCAGATGCTTACCTACTGAGTCACCCAGGTGCCCCAGTTTTATACATTTTATTTACATCTTATATTTTCATTTTTACTAACTTAAAAAAAACATTCAAAATCCCTTGTGTAGAAAACCTGCTGATGCACAAATTAAGACTCATAGGTTGTAGGTGGAAAAAGAACTTCATTATTCTTCCCAGACAGAGTCTCATAAAAACTGTTATTTCTAATCTCTGGCTTATTTCTTACAAACATCAAGTTTAATAGCTTTCCAACAAGTAAATTTTTATGTTTTTATGAAATGAAAACGGGTAAAATACGTTTTATACTGGTTGTTTTCAAAGCTGATTAGAAAACCCTTAACCCAGAAATTGTGAATTCTAACCCAGAAAAAACCTTATACAGCTAAACAAATTTATAAAAGTGTAAGAGATTTGTGTGTGTGTGTGTGCAAACATCCATATAAATGCATTTTTTTCTAGCTTACATATCTGTAACAAAGGTATACACCACTTCTCTTAGCAAACAGAAGGCCAAAGGCACAGTCTCTGGGTCAACTCGATAAGCCACACCCGCAAACACACAGGAGAAGGGCTGTCTGAAACTGGGTGACTTAATTAGTGAAGAAAGCACTCCCCTGTCACAGACAGCCCTCTGAGTTCAGCCTTTGGTCCTAAATAAAATGAACTTGTTGGTTTCAGCTCAATGCTTCAGGGAAGGGCAGGGGGATCACCTAATTCGTTATTTGTCATGATTGGCACCTCTGAGCTACAACACTAAATTTAGATTACTCAATTCTGTCTCCTTAATCAGAAAAACAACAGGGCAAGAAGGGGCGGTGTGCAGTACAAGAGAAACCGTGGCTGCGTGTGGCCGACAAATGGTGAGCTATAATAATCACTCTGAGAAATCTAATCGATTGTCCTCACAATTGTTTTACAGCAGAGGCCACCAGAACCAGGCCAATGTGGTGTGCATTTTGACTTCCTCTCTCAACCACACAGAGCCCGAAGCCCACAAGTGATGAGGGGTTTATTAGTCCATCTGTACATATTTACTGAGAGTCCACAATAATCACAGTATTATATCCGGCAACGGGAAGGATAAAAAAGTAACGAGTTAAATGTACTCTCAAGGAGCTCATTCATTTACAAACCAAATAGCATGGGGAGCCTACCTATGTCAGGTACATAGTATGCACTGGGTTTGCAGCAATGAATTGGGCTGTTTCTACTTTCATGGAACTCACACTCTTTTTTTTTTTTATGTTTATTTATTTATTTATTTATTTTTGAGAGAGCGGGGAGGGCCAGAGAGAGAGAGAGAGAGAGAGAGAGGGAGGGACAGAATCCCAAGCAGGCTCCACACTGTCAGCACAGAACCCGGTACAGGGCTCAAACCCACAAACCGTGAGATAATGACCTGAGCTGAAATCAAGAGTCAGACGTTTAACCTACTGAGCCACCCAAGCGCCCTGGAACTTACATTCTTGGAGGCAAGGAAGACATATATACCTATATAGGTATATATGTGTGTATATATATAGTTATATACACAATATAATGTCAGGTATGACTAGGGACCATGAAGAAAAGTAAAAGAGGTAAAGGAGTAAAGAGAGGCAGGAACTGCTAGTTTCAGGGGTGCAGTTGGACATGGCCTCTCTGCAAAGGTGGCATTAGAACAGGGGACCCATGGAGAGTGAGGGGGGCTCACTGCAGAAGGGCTTTGCAAGTGGAGGGGTCGGCAAGGCAGGAACACATTTGAAGCTTAAGTTAGTTTCCTGGGGCTGCTGGGACGAAAACATACCACCAACCAGGCGGTTGAAAACAACGGAAACACACAGCCCTGAAGGCTTAGAAGTCTGTAAGCAAGGTGCCAGCAGGACCACGCTCCCTCTGAAATCTAGAAAGGAGAATCCTTGCCCCGTGTCTGCCCCGCCATCCTTGGCCATACTTGGTCCGTAGCTGCACCGCTCCATCTCTGCCTCCATCATCACAGAACTTTCTCTCTCTGTGTGTCTGTCCTTTCGTAACCTCTCATAGGGACACCAGTCATATCAGTGTTTCATTGAATACTGGCCTACCCTAAGGGCCTAGCCTATTGACCTCATCTTCAATTAATTACATCTGCAAAGACCCTAGTTCCAAATAAGGTCACATCTGCAAGTAGCAGAGGTGAGGGGTTCAACATATCTTTCCAGAGAACCCGCCCCAGAGCAAGGCTTTTGAGGACCGAGCGTGTGGGATGAGCAGCAAGAAACTTGAGCCGACTGACGCAAGACTTTGTAGGTGACAAAAGACTGATCGCCCTTTAGCACAGTGATCCAAGCGTATGTTTCAGAAGGTTCACTTTACAGCATGGGAAATAAACTGGAGCTCGTAGCCAGTATTAGGACACTTACCGCAAGACCGAATTAATTCATTTTCTTCTCTGGGTCGTGGCTTTTTTCAGTTCATCTGAGTCAGAGTGTTTTTTTTCCCCAGAGTTCTCTGTTCCCTGGGTGGTAGAAGGATCCCGGAGAGGCTGGCTGGCTCGCNATGACCTGAGCCGAAGTCGGACGCTTAACTGACTGAGCCACCCAGGTGCCCCGGGAAACTGCCAGTCTTAAGATGCGGTGGGTGTTCATTTCTCGGCTTGGTTTTCCTGCTCCTGGCCGTTGTGTAAAAACCAGGGGAGCTGACTCTCTCCAGGAAGCTTTCATTCCCTATGCAGAGCCCTGGGCCCAGGGCAGACTTCCTTGTCCTTCTCTGGGCCGCAAGGCCAATTCTCCAGCTCTCTTATCACAGGAGAACCAGCCCCGAGGCCCCACTTCATGCAAGAAGGAGTCCTGTCCACCTTTCTGCCTCGGGGTGTGGGCATTCTTGGAGCTGGGTACATGATCCATTCACTTTGTGGAAACTCATGGAATTGCCTGTTTATGAAATATACCCTTTTCTGTATGAATGTTACATTTCAATAAAACTTTAAAAAGCACCTTCCCTGTGTCTTTATCTGGGCTCAGTTCTCCCCCCTAACCCTCAACCCTAACCTAAAAGCCCTGGCTTTGAGACCCCCAGACTTCCCCCCCTATTCTAATACCTGGAGATGTGCCTTTCACACTCAGCTGAGATTTGGGGGTGGAGGGAATTATTACGTTTATTAAGTAAATCCATCTGTTTACAGCGGGGGAGCTAGAGGCGACCAGAGGTTTCCCGGATAAAAGTCAGTGATGATCTCAGGTCGAGAGGAGAAAGGAATGCTTTATCAGCCAAGTGGTCTCAGAACTTACAAGAAGAGTGGAACTGGAATGTCCTTAACGTGAGGGGACACCACGGAGGCAGAGAAGCACGCAAAACCCGAGGGCCAGGCATTGACTTCACCACCGCACAGGGCGCGGGAAGGGCTAAGAAGCTGCGGGGCTCCTGGACTCGGGCTGGTCGTGATGGTCACTGAGAAGCGGAGCCTGCTCGACGCTGTGCTGTGAGGAAAATAGTTGAGCGAGCGATGTGCAGGCTAGAGTGAAAGACACGTGAGGCGGGGAGAACAGGTGGGAGACAGGAGACCGTGCTGGCGGTGTTTTGTTTCTTTTCAAGTACAAACCTAGGAGGAGGGGGGAGAAAAGATAAGGGAACCACTGTGACAGAATTTGGGGACCTGGAAGTCAGACGGATAAACGGTTAATGACTTAGCAGACCCAAGAAGAAGGAATTCTGAGCTGGCCATCCTAAGACAAGAGCCATGGAGAACCACATGACAGAGTCCCTAGGCAGTCCAGGCCTGGCAGTACCAGGTAGCTCTGGAAGATAAAGGTAGCTCTGGGTAAAGAGAGGGATGCTAGGAGGAGATGGATTGAAAGTCAGATGAAGTCAGACTTCCTGGATCCCCTCAACTGCAGCAGCCGGCTGGAGATGAGGTTCTAGGAGGCCACCCAGGGCACGGGCTTGAAGATAGCTGGTACCCAGCAGAGCCGGCGGCCATCTACCCACACACTCGGAGCCTTTCCAGGCCTACTTGGAATTCTCGGGAGGTAAGGAAGCACCTCTGACATCTGAGGAAAGCCTAACTGGAAAAAGACACCCAGCCAGCTAGAAGAAAACAATATGGAGGAAACAAGGAAGACTCAGGAAGAAAATCTGGATAAGAGCCCATAAAGATGGAACTTTCTGAGGTCAGAATAAGAATTAAAAATTTTCTTTCTCTCTTACTCTGCTAAGAGATGAAAACCTCAATAGAAGGGTTGGGGAAAAGTTGAGGAAAACTCCCAGAAAATACCAAGCCCTCTCACCCAAAAAAGATCAAAGAACACTTAGGGGTGCCTGGGTGGCTCAGTGGGTTGAGTGTCCTACTCTTGAATTCAGCTCACGGTGCATGGGTCTGAGCCCCACATAGGGCTCCATGCTGATAGCGCAGAGCCTGCTTGGGATTCTCTTTCTCCCTCTCTCTCTGCCCCTCTCCTGCTCATGCACGTTTGCTCACTTCCTCTCTCTCTCAAAATAAATAAAAACAACAACAAAAGAACATTTAAAAAGCCTAATATCTGAATAAGAGTTTTAGAAAGAAAGCAAACTGAAAGCAAAGCAGAAGGGAGACTTTCAATAAAGCGATTTAAGAAACTTCTTCACAACTCAAGGGCACAATTTTCTGGATATAAAAGGGGCCTGTCGACCATCCAGTGAGAATGGATTCAAAGTCCCAAGAAATATCATCCTGAAATTTTGGAACACTAGGGGCAAGTTTCCAAAACAGACAGGTCATATGTCTATGGTGTGAGACTGCTTGGAAATTCTCAGTAACACCACTGGAAGTCAGGACTTCTAAATTCTGAAAGAAATGGGCTTGCTGGCCCACATTCTTATATGGAGACTATGGTTCAAGCGTGAAGAGAGATTAACAGCATGTTCAGAAATGCAAGGTCTCAACAAATTTACTTTCTCCACACCCTTCGTCAGCAAACTACTGGAGAATGTGCGCCACCAAAATGAGGAAGTGAACCCGGGAGGGAAACATAAGATATAGGAGATAAGATGTCCAATACAGAAATAGGATGTCCAACACAGAAAGGCACGGGGAACAGTGAAAGACAACTCTGGGATAACTGTGTTCCGTGAACAGAAGGTGGATAATTGAGACTAAAGCAGAGGCTCCAGAAGCTTCCGTGGGAAGATGGAACTATGACTACCTGATGTTCCTCGCTAATCACATTAGTAACGTTTCATGAGGTAGAAAGAAACTTTTCAGAATAAGAAATCAAATCATTTAACTGACCAGTGATTACCAAATACGTTTACAGTAGTTGGACATCATGTCATGCCTTCTTTCTTTCCCAGAAGGGCTGAATGAAATGTATTAAGTTTTAAAACGTTTGAAATTTGGGGGTTTAAAACTTTATTCTGCCACTTACTAACTGTGCAGCTTTGGGCATGTGCCTTAACCTTTCTCGGCCATCATCTTAGGGCTGGTAGAAATTACCCGGAGGAGGCAAGCACAGGACAGTGTGTGGCCTGACACAAAGCACTGCAGCTGTCATAACTTTTGAGAACTTGTCAATATGCCTTGAATGCTACATGGAAACACATGTAGTGCTTTTGTAGCCATTGGCCAATATTGAATAGACTTGGCCTTGTGCAAATTTTCCCATTTCAGCTGCAGAGACTAATGGGAAATAATTAAATGATCGTCATAATTAAATTACTATTACTTATAGTGATAATAAGAGAGGCTTAAGGTTGAGTTTAAACAGCAGGGAGCTGGGGCACCTGAGGGGGTGTTGGGGCTGTCGGTTGAGTGTCCGATTCTTGATCTTGGCTCAGGTCATCTCACAGTTTGAAGGTTCAATCCCTGCATCGGTCTCTGCACTAGCAATGTGGAGCCTGCTTGGGATTCCCTCTCTCTCTCTGTCTCTCAAAATAAATAAGCTTAAAAAAAAAAAGTAGCAGGGAGCTACTCAGTGATGGTCAACTTCAGTGTTCAAAAACCTCATCTGGGTAGCTTCCAAAAAGTATCCAGGGCCCATCCCTGAACTTTGGATTCTATTGGTCTGGGATAAGACTCAAGCATCAGTATTTTTCAGGTCCCCAAGTGATTCCAATGTGTACAAAGGTTGCTTCTGACAGAGTCGTACTGCTCTGTACACTAAAGAAGAAAGTTTTAGTAAATGCTAGAGGCAAGCAGGTGCAGGGCGGGTTGGGGGACGCCGAGCAAAAAGGTAAAAGCTGGGTGGCTAGAAGTGGCTGCCAGACACAAGAGGGAGAGTTAACACCAAAGTCATTTGAATTGCCGATTAGTCTCCTGTCTGTCTCCAAAACCTCAAGCAGTTCTGCTTGTACAAGTAGCAAAGGTAAAAGGGGGGTTAGGTGGAAGAATCACCTTAAAGAGCCACATCCGGAAAGAGCCCTGAGTCCCACAGAATAGGAACTCAGAACTGGGGGTCTGTGGCTGGACACACGGCGGGGCCTCAGGGTGGGGCTGTGACACTGGGCGGCAGTAACTACACAGTCAAGGCGAGAAAGTCCACGTGCATGAGGTTTGCTGCTCACCAGGCTCGGATTCTTGGCCCGATGTAACTGTGACCTTGACGCACTTCTCCCCACCTAATCCCACAGCTCTCTCTCAGTATGTAAAACTCTCAATTCACTTATACAATTAAAATTTAGACTAGCTGGGTCTAACCTCTTCCTTAACTTCTGATCAAATGAACTGCCTAGTTGAATCCAGTCAGAGCTCATTCACACTCTTCCGAGTACTTTTTACTTAAAGATACAGGCCAAATATACTATATATCTTTTTAAGTTTATTCATTTATTTTCTGGGGTAAGAAAGAGAGAGAGAGAGAATGCATGCGTGTGAGTGGGGGAGGGATAGAGAGAAAATGAGAGGGAGAGAGAGAGAATCCCAAGCAGGCCCACACTGTCAGTGCAGAGCCCAACGTGGGGCTCAAACTCACCAACCATGAGATCATGAGCTGAGCCCAAATCAAGAGTCAGACACAACTGACTGCACCCCACAGGCCAAATATAGTATAAATGCCCCATTTCCACTTGTCATTTCACTTAATTGCAAAATAGAATATAATCAAATGTGTCCAAAAAGAATACAAAGATTACAAAACTCAACTGGAACCCACATCTAATTTTAAGACTTGTTCCTTTTCACTACTATGTAACTTTAATAATACCTACTAAGTTTGGTAATATCTAACTTCACATATACACATCATGAAAAACAAAAAGATCAGAAAAATGCAAAAGGCATGAACTAATGTAAGACCGAGATGTTCAGCTTTAGAAAAATTAGGCCAGCAAAGAGTTTTTACGTGTGTCCGTTTATTGATTGCTGGGAATACAGCCTATTGAGAATACATGACATGCATTTTGGGAGAGAAATTAACCAAATCTGAAATGAAGGCATTCAACAAGCCTGCTAGGAGTTAATACGGTAGCACAGATTAGATCTAAAGACACAGTGTGGGAAGACTCAAGATAGCCACGTACAATTGTCATTAAGATTCTGGCTGCAAATTCTTTGGGAATTTATTTATTCTTAATTACTTAGAAATTACCAGAGAAGGGGGCAGGTCACTGCCTCTTTAGCTTAAACTAATGCTAGGAACTGAAAAAATCTTCTTTTGCTGTAACTTCAAACTGTTTAGGGCAATTCCATTTTTACAAATTCTTCCACATCAATTCATATGCTGTAGAATTAGAAGCAGCTCTACGTGATTAGAAAAGATTAATAGCCAACGCAAAACTGTGTTCGTTTGATTGCAATCTATTACTGAATCATACTGTTCTAATACTAGCAGATTTTTACACCACACTGTCAATCTCCCCCCAAGATGTTTGTTCTAACTCACCGATACAAGAACATGATATAAATCAAAGAATTCCAGTTACATTTAACAGGACGGAAAGATTAAGTTACCGGAATGTCTTAGGCCATAATTAAAAACTGTTTCTAATTATATAAGTAGTATTGATGATGAAAAATTATAACCTGTAATTAGATAAAATGCTGAAATGGATTTATAACTGTAGTGTTACAAGCCACATATTTCCCCTAAACTTTCTGATGGATATTTTTTTTTTAAAATGACCATACCAAAAGAAAAAAAAGATAATACCGATGTTACTTGATGTTCAAATGATTTGGATTGCTTTTTGTGGTAGAGAAAAAAGAAATGGATAAACACGAATGGAATAAAAAAGGGAAGATTTTGGCCTTTTTTTTTTTTTCTTTCCCAAAGAGGCAGTCTGTTCCTTTCATAAACTCTATTCTTTCCTTAATGCTTCTGGATGAATCAGTTACGGCTTGCAACGCTGGACAAATCGTGGGTATAAGCATACATCTCGGATGTGATACCTATTCAGAATCCAGGTCAAGAATCGTTCCAAGCCCAAGCCGTATCCACCATGAGGACATGTGCCATATTTTCTCTGTTTAAAAAAAAAAAAGAGAGAAGAATAGATGTTTAAAATTTTGTCTAAAATATTAAAAATTTTCTACTGTGAAATGAGTTCACTTATTGTGGTTAAGAATTCAACTCTTTTTTAAATTGTTTTAAATGTTATTTATTTTTGACAGAGAATGAGAGAGAGAGCAGTAGAGAGAGAAAAGCAGAGAAAAAGAGAAGCAGAGAGAGAGGGGGGCAGAGGATCTGAAGCGTGGTCTGCACTGACAGCAGAGAGCCCAACGCAGGGCTTGAACTCACATACTGTGAGATCACAACCTGAGCCGAAGTCGGACGCTCAACCAACTGAGCCACCCACGTGCCCCAAGAATTCAACTCTTAATCTCTTTGCTTCCATAGACCACATGTGTAGAAATGATTTGGTTATGAAAAATAAACCAGGGATTAGGTGTCACCCCAAAAAGAAGAGATTTCAAACTTTTCAACTAAGTCAATGTCTCTGGTTATCAGAGGAAACTGCAAGCTAGACTAGATATTGGTAGGCTCAAACAACTAAATTTTTAAAAATTTAGTAGCAATGACAAGGCGAGCAGCTAGTAGCTTTTCAAATGAAGTGAGCATATTATTGGACAAAGATAAAATTAGTAATATTCCCATGCCACATTATCAGAACCATCAAGTTGAATACAGCTCAAACACCACAGCACCACACTGATGTCTCTCTTTGTAAGAGTTTCAATTTATACACAACTATTACAATGAAAACATTTTAAAGAGTATATTAAATTTTTTTTTATGTCTTTATTTTTTATTTTGAGAGACCAAGACAGAGAGCAAGGGGGGGAGGGGAAGAGAGAGAGGGAGACACAGAATCTGAAACAGGCTGCAGGCTCTGAGCTGTCAGCACAGAGCCCGATGTGGGGCTCCAACTCAGGAACTGTGAGATCATGACCTGAGCTGAAGTCGAACGCTTAACTGACTGAGCCACCCAGGCGTCCCAAAAGAATATGTTAAAAAAAACAAAACTGTTCTTACCTGATCTGTGTACCAGTAATAGGGAGTGGGGTCAATTCCTTCCCTTTTATAACCTGCCAGCATTTCTTCACTATCCCAGATGCGCATCGAACCTCCCACAATCTCACCAACGTTGGGCATCAACACGTCAACCTTTAAAAACAAGTAAATAAAATGCAGTTACTACCAGGCTGTCAGTCATGACACAGCTCTACTTTCGAGGAAAGCCACAATTAAGCTCTTATAGCTACCGAGCACTGTGGTCACGTAATATTCAAATCCTATAATTTAACAAGAAATGTTAAACCCAATTAGAAGACAAAACTGACTTCTTTAAATATTGCCATTCTAAGATGTATAATGCAGTATTTGCCATCAGCTCTGTCTTATCCCAGTGGCAGTCCCCACCCTTAGAAAGCAAAATTACGATCTGAATCACAAACTGACAGATTCCGTGAGGCGGGAATCCTCGGGACATCGCTGCATATAGAAGGACTTGATCTCCACGGGAAATCGACACAGCAAAATGGGCTCATTAATGGTGTCCGTCATCAGTCTCTCAGGAGCTTCTGGGATATCCTGCGGGGACACAGGCTTCATTAACATCTACTACTCGAAAGGCAACAAGACAGAGGGAGCCCTCACCCAGCAGCAGCCCTTCATCTCATTAATGCGATGCAGTAGAGAACACACACCCATCTGCAACCCGGACACATGGGAAGCCACAGCTTCTTCCAAAAACAATAAAGGCATTTTAAAAAACTCACACGCAGTCTTTAAACCACTACGAGATCTGCTTCCTTCTACAGTACATCTCAAGTGTCATGCTGCTTGAGGGCCGAAAACCAAACCCAAACCGAAACAAAACCCAAACCACTCAAGCTGTTGCCACTGTGACTAGATACTGTTCAGTTATGTTTTTCAGGGGCCAGTCTCATCTAGCTTTGAAGCAAACACGGTCCACTTAGTCCCACATGGCATAAGATCATCAGAGAAGGCTCTGGAACGTCACTGGTCTAGTCACAGTGTGTTACTAATAACACTCATCTTTAAATTCTCCTGTCATCTGTACTTCCTTCCCTGTTACAATAAATCTATGTGGCTCAATGGTAGTAAGACAGAGTCATAAGACAAATAACCAGTGTCAAGTTCATAAGTGTAACCGCGCCTGGAATAGTTAGCCGAGGAATGTCAGATGATGAATAGGTTAATCTGCTTCTCATTTGAAACATCCTTCAGTAAACCACACACGAATTCAAGTTAAAACTTCAAGATCGTGTCGCAGTACAAACTGACTGAGAGAACTGGACAGGACTAGTTTAACCTACGAGCCAATATGGAGCTTAGCAATCACCTGGCACAGGGGTCGCCCGCCCGTCCCGGGAAGCCTGTGCCCTCTGAAGTAAAGAGAGGAAATGGGGAGGTGAGTTGGACAGTTCTGGTCCCTCAGCTTTCATCTGCTTTACCTACCAGAGTGAGATTTACCTAGGATGAAATGGTCTTTATTAAAAAAAATTGTTTTTTAAATACTTTTTCATGTTAGAGAGAGAAAGAGAGAGACAGAGTACGAGCAGGGGAGGGGCAGAGAGAGAGGGAGACCCAGAATGCGAAGCAGGCTCCAGGTTCCAAGCTGTCAGCACAGGACATGACACGGGGCTCAAACCCATGAACCATGAGTACATGACATGAGCCCAAGTTGGACGCTTAACCGACAGAGCCACCCATGCGCCCCTGGGAGGAAGTAGTCTTACTGCACATTTCAAAAAGTTAGAAGACCATTTATCTACTCTGGTGTCCTCATGTGTACGGAATGACATCAGTGTACAATAAATGCTGACAAGCATCGAGGGCCTTCTGAGGAATGGACCTGAGGAAGCATTCAGTTCACTGAGTCCTCACAACTTTGCAAAGCGGCTCTTACCTCCACAGTGGAGATAAAGAACCAGAGAGGGGGGTCACTGGCCTCCCGTTACACAGCAGTAAGGACACAGGTGGGAGCGAAGCCCGCCTGGAGGACTTCTTACTCCGAAGAGTGTGCTCCTTCCACTCAACCACACTACTTTGCTAAGTTTTAGGTAACAATTCTCAAATCTTCAACACAAAATTTTGTTATACACCACCAACAGAAACACTAAAAGTAATTTATATGGGTCTAATATACTGCTTGTCCTCTCTGTAAATTCTTTCTAAAAATGAAACAAAACTCTAGTTAGCAGTAGTTATTCATATATATATATTTTTAAATAGCAATATTCAAGTTTTATCTATAAAAAATGCACGGGGAAGAGGGCTTCATGGTGTTAACAATCTATACCTCAAATACATATCAGTTTATCTGAAACACCAGACCACCCTCCCCATCAAGGCCTGCTCTCTTGGTTTGCGTTCTAACCAACAGCTACTTTCTTTGACTCTTCTCCAGCTGAAAGGTTTTAATATGCTTTTTTGAGGAGAGGAATCCTTTTTGAAAGAGCCAGACTACTTTCTCCAGACAAATAAACATAAACATATCAACATTTTGCATGTAATTCCATTTATTTTTTTTTTTTACAGTTTATTTATTTATTTTGAGAGCGAGCGAGCTTAAGTAGGGGAGAGGCAGAGAGAGGGGGGAGGGAGGGAAGGAGAGAGGGAG
>NW_027532203.1:8755126-8768097 GCF_008692635.1 Crocuta crocuta | reverse complement strand
AGAGAGAGAGAGAGAGAGAGAGAGAGAGAATCCCTAGTAGGCTCCACACTGTAAGTGCAGAGCCCGATGTGGGGCTCGAATTCACAAACAGTGAGATCGTGACCTAAGCCAAAATCAAGAGCTGGACACTTAATGGACCGAGCCACCCAGGCACCCTCTGCAAGTAATTTAAAGTTTACAACTTTCTGAAGCATCCTGCTAGTCTTTAAAATTATGGCTAGAGTAAATCAAGACCGTGGATAGATCATGGAAGAAGAGACCTAACAACCCCAAGGAGGAGGTGGTTTGTTTGTTACCATTTATTTGACCAGAAGCAGATGCCTCCTGCATTACTGGTTAGATGACCAGAGTGGAAAGCCACTTAAGCACAATGACACCTTTGAAACAACAATTAGAAAGCAATACATACCTCTCCAAATTCATAGAAAGTTCCATCTTCTTTCTTTATATTGTGTTCTTTCAGCCACACAATAGCATCTGAATAGTTCATCCGCTTAAAAGGCCGTTTGGGGGGCTTGAAGTCCTATAATAAAAAGAAAAAACCCGGTGTATATAAAGAAGCCATAACACTAAAGTTCCATTTCAAGACAAACTGCTCATCATTGTTGCAAAACGTTATTGCAGACCAGCGAACAATGAGGACATTCCTACAAATGGAAAATACACACAAACCTCCTCCTATGTAAGTTAAAGGGTTATAAAATTATTGGCAATGACTAGTATCAAATTTTCTCTTAAAAATACGAGTACAGAAATGAGGGAAGGTGGTCAAAAGGTACAAACTTCCAGTTCTAAAATAAGTCAGTCCTAGGACCTAATGCACAGCAAGGGGACTAAATCTAACAATATTTATAAATGTGAAAGTTGCTAAGAGAGTAGATCTTAGAAGGCTGCACCGTAAGAAAGAACAAATTATTTCTCTGTCAAATCATTACGCTGTACACCTGAAACTAATGTAAAGCTGTATGCCAATCACATGTTAAAATATATATATATATATAAAAATCACTTACTGCAAAGCTCATTAAATCATTAAATCTATAAACACTGATATGAAGACTTCATTAGTTTCCGAAACAAAATAAACCTATGATTTTGCACGTCCGTGAAACAGTACACCTACCGGGTTGAGGTCACGCACTATGCTCGCTGCAGGTGATTTCAAGACTCTGTCTACCACGTCACAAACCAAGTCCTCCAGTCGGTTCAGGAGCTCCTCAAAGGTCAGGAAAGGACACTCTGCTTCGACGTGCGTGTATCTAAAGAACAAGACACTGGCTGGGGGCAGCTCTTCCTTTCTGCCAAACTTCTCTCCAGCGAGGATATCAACATTGCGAGCTGCCCAGAAACATAAGATTCCAGCACCGCTAACCAACACGCAACTCAGCAACTTAGTTTTAGGGCCCCTCTCTTTCCCCCTTGACGAGTGATTTGTTTATCCCTTATACAGGATCGAGGCAAAGTGAAAGAAGAGCCCAAAGCTAGCTATGGCCGAAGAGGCAAATCTTCGTTCATGGCTTCCATTAATTTGTTGAACTGCCTTCCACAAACCCTCTTAATGTATCAAAAAAAGTTTTTTTACATAGTCATCATTTTCCTACATAAAGATTTGCTTCTCTAAACATATTTTCTTAAAAACATTCTTTGTAAAATAAAAATAAAAAGACAATTCTGTACTCAGCCAGGTGCCTTCGTGTTCTGGACTGTTCTGCCCGGTATGACTGTGCAATACAAAACACGTCTCCCAGAGCCGGAATGCAGGTCTCCAGGTACAACTGAGAGGACTGAGTCAAAAATGCCTCTTCCCCAAAATAGTCCAGCTTGAAGAGCGTAGCACCGCCCTCCACCTGCGTCTGTACTAGCGTGGGCGGAGTAACCTGTTCCAATGGAAAGGAGTAAAGAAAGGCTAGTGAGCGCCACCATTCAAGTGTAAAAATGGCAGAAGGTATCATTTGTTTGCAAAAGATGACAAACACACACTTACTTCATAGTACCCCCTATCAAAGAAGTGATCTCGAAAGCACCTGGTGACCATGGAACGCGCTTTCAGGATCTTGGACATGTTTTCTCCCCGGATCATCATGTGTCGGTTGTTGAGCTGGACGTCAACATCCGACTCCTCGTTGATCAAGTTGTCAGCTCCTCCCGCAGGGGCCAGCCCAATCAGTTCCCAGAAGTCACAGCTCAGCTCATGGCCGCCGGGAGCCTACAGTTTTAGAAAGGGGGGGTGGGGATTTCGAAAGGAGGGAGGAGGAGACAAAAAAATAACTAACATTATTGAGGATTTTAATTTATGTCAAAATTTTTGGTAAGCTGATATTTCTAAGGCCTCATCATTATTCACCTACCCTTCTAATCACGAAGACCCAATAATTCGATTTCATGTTGGTATTTCTAATATTCCTTTCAGAGTAAATATACAATGTTTAAAAAACAGAAAAGCACAAACTAGAAAATAAATGGTAATCTTGCACCTTGGAGTAAGTACTAACTGCTGTTACCATTCGGTGTATCTTCCTAGTCTTTGCCCAATAATTGAAAATAACATTTTACCTACATTGAAAACCTCCTTAAATGTGAAGATTTTACTAAAAGTTGTTTCTCTCTGGGACAGATGTTAAGATACAAATTCAAGGGGCGCCTGGGTAGCTCAGTCGGTTACGCGTCCGACTTCGGCTCAGGTCATGATCTCACAGTTCATGGGCTCGAGCCCCACATTGGGCTCTGTGCTGACAGCTAGCTCAGAGCCTGGAGCCTGTTTCAGATTCTGTGTCTCCCTCTCTCTCTGACCCTCCCCTACTCACGCTGTCTCTCTCTCTCTCAGAAATAAATTTAACAAACAATTAAAAAAAAATTAAAAAAAAAGAGAAATTCAAATTCTCCCTAATAATTCCATTAAAAGTAATTCATTTAGAAGCCACGCATCATGGAATATGTAATTATCTTGGTGCCAAACCCTGGACAGTAAGTAACACGTCATAACAACTACTCCATTTTGCAAATCATATTACATCAATGAACTTGAATCAGATATTTATTCTTAATGTAGGTTCTTTTACGTGAAGTCTGGGAGACTCTCTTTTATCGGTATTTCTAGCCTATTAGGAGGACTCTAAGGGCTCCCTCTGGTGGTTAATATGCCACATTTGTTTGTTTTCTTTCCCAGTCAACAAACCACAATAATTATCTGAATAATAATTACCAACAAGTAACTCTAACTGCTGTGGGATATGTGCCTGTCGGCTGGAGAACAAACAGTTCTCTGAACATCAGGATTATATTTAACTTTTTCTAAGAGAGACTTTCAAATTCTATTCAGAAAGTTTCAGATTCAGATTACTGCTCTCATAAAATTTCTTGGGTAGATTGCTTTTATTTCCGCCTAGCTGAAAAATTACTCAGACATCCATAGCAAAGTGGCTTTACTATGGTCCACAAGGCTTATTTAAGAATTCTGTAAAACTGGAAATCCCTAAGTTAGTTACATCATAGGAGCTGTACAGTGTACATACTTCACTGGAAAAGGTAAAGGCATATGAAATTTAGCAAGTACATCACATTAGTGTGTTTATTTGCCAAATACCAGAGGTACAAATAAAAAGCACTGGAGAACAGACAACTACCTATTTATTCAGTGAGGCATTCAATCTACTCACCGGCTTAAAAAAAAAAAAAAATCTACTCACCTGCTTGCCCTTTGGGGTCAGATTTAGCATTCCATAGACTGCAACACTACTTTCAGTAGCCAAGACTACTCCATTGTAACACTGACACTGTAAAAAGATTAAAGTTCAAATTTACTGACTCATATTTACATTAAAATGTATGTTCTAAAGTACAGAAAGCTAAGGGGATTACTTACATAGAAGTTACCTGGTCTAAAACTGGTAAAATAACATGGCCATTAGTATCTAGTACTAATATCTACTATTAATAGCTATTTTTGTGGGAGAAGGATTCACCTATCTACAGGTAAACATAGAGAAGTAAATAGACACTTTATATACATACATATGCAGAAATGACAGTACCCCACATCTCTTAAAAATATCTGAACAGGACATTTTTTTTTCTTTAAAATTCAGACTGTTGAAATTATAAACAGTCCACTTAGATCATGATCATCAATACTACTAAAATCATTAGGATAAAAGTGACAGGGGCGCCTGGGTGGCTTAGTCGGTTAAGCGTCCGACTTTCGCTTAGGTCATGATCTCGTGGTTCGTGGGTTCGAGCCCCGCGTCGGGCTCTGTGCTGACTGCCAGCTCAGAGCCTGGAGCCTGTTTCAGAGTCTGTCACTCCCTCTCTCTCTGACCCTCCCCTGCTCACGCTGTCTCTCTCTCTCTCCTAGAAATAAATAAAAATATTAAAAAAAAAAAAAGTGACAGGTAACTTTATAATGGAGGGATCAGGCTATCAACACTTCAACTCACTATCATAAAATCCTAAAAAAAAGACAACATGTGTCTCTATGTGTTTTGTGAGGTGATGCAATGGAAAAAGCACAGCCTTGCCCATGAAGTAGCTGTGCCAAAAATAAACAAACAAAACCAAACAAAAACCCCAAAAACCTTAATCTGATAAACCTCTGAAAATATAATAGAGGGTTGAGGAACATGTTAAATGACATCTCAGGATTCCACCAACCAAATCCAGAATGGAGAAGTTCCACAGGACAACCAACTAGGTTTTTTCAAACAAATAAATAGCAAGGGTTGGTTGGGGGGGAGGGGCAGGAGGAGTGAGGGTGGAGGTAGAAAAGAAAAAGGAAGAATGGTTACAGACTGAAAGAGATTTAAGACTCAACATCAACTCAAAGCAATGCGTAGATCTGATTTGGGTTCTCATTCAAACCAACCAATTGTAAAAAGACATTATGACATCAATTGGGATAAACTGCCTGGATATTTAGGAGTGGTCTTCATTTTGGGAGGTTACGATAATACTAGCATGGTTATCTTAAAAATATTTTTTCTTGGGGCGCCTGGGTGGCTCAGGTGGTTAAGCCTCAGACTTTGGCTCAGGTCATGATCTCATGGTTCGTGAGTTCGAGCCCTGCGTCAGGCTCTGTGCTGACAGTGTGAAGCCTGGAGCCTGCTTTGGAATCTGTGTCTCCCTCTCTCTCTGCCCCTCCCCTGCTCGGGTTCTGTCTCTATTTCTCAAAAATAAACTTAAAAAAAAAAAAAATTTTTTTTTTTCTTGGAGATGCAAATTCAAGTATATTTATATTAAATGGTACAACATCTGAGAATAAAACTGGGGGAGGGGGTAGTAAACCAGAATTGGTCACACATTAGTCGTTACATAAAGACAATGTTTTTGTCTCCCTAAAATTCGTATGTTGAAATCCTGCACCCCAATGCGTGGTGTGAGGAAGTTGAGGCCCTGCAGAGGTGATTAGGATGAGATGAGGTCATGAGGGTGGGCCATGGGGTTAGCGCCCTTATAAGAGTGACGAGGGTTTGCCCCCTTCCTCTGCTCTCTGCCATGTGAAAATGCAACAGGAAGTTGGCAGTCTGCAACCAGAAAGAGGGCCACTCACCAGAACACAACGAGCCTCTAGAACTGTGAGAAATAAAGTTCTGTTTCTAAGCCCCCAGTCTATGGTATTTTATTGTAGCAACTGAAACTGAAGAAGACATTAACGAAGCTAGGTGATGAGCCCCTGATGTTTCTTCATACAGTTGACCTTGAACAATTTGGGAGTTACGGGTGCTGACCCTGCAGGGTCAAAAATCCACATATAACTTGATTCCCCCCAAACTCAACTAACAGCCTACTGTTGACAAAAGCCTTACCAATAACACAAAATCAATGAACATATTTTACGCTACGTGTATTACATACCGTGCTCTTATAGGAAGCTAGAGAAAAGGAGAAGTCGTGAAGAATGTCATAAAGAGGAGGAAATATGCTTACAGTACTATAAAAGAATCCATGTGCAAACAGACCCGTGCGATTCAAACCCGTGTGGTTTGAGGCTCACCTGTACTGTTCTCTATTTTTATGTGTTAGACGTTTTCCATACTAACAGTTTAAAATAGATATACACCGCACCTAAATTTCTCAAAACTAACAGTAACGGAACTTACTGAAAAGAATCAGATCGTCAGCTGTAAGTAAGAGAAGACATTTACCAAGTCATCCGACAGGACACACTGAAGATAACCCGTCCCATCCCGCAACACCAGGAACATCAAGTTCTTCCCTAAACACGAGAAAGAAAAATTTAGCCAGAATGTTCTCAAGGCACTTAAAAGTACGTTCTCATTATTTAGTATTAAAAAAGGAAACTCCATGCTTAAAGTGTTAAAAAGGCGTGGCCCCTTCCTCTGAAGTGGCCACGGGTAATATCACTACTCAGTATTTGTAAAGCCTTTTACTTTCTTCCCTCTACTCCCAAAACCTATGTGATCCTCAGGGTGCACGTGATCATGGGAAAGCAAGTCAGTAAGCCACTTGAGACGAGGGATTCTGTCTTACTCACCCCTGAATCCCCTGCACTGCCTAGCATGGTACTGCGACTCAGTGGGAAGTGCATAAACATTGCTGCACGGAATCACTCTTTTTATTCATGCCCCATCTCTATTTACAAAGGATGTGATAACTACTTACAATAAAATACATGTAATAAAAACAATAACAAGAGGGGCATCTGGGTGGCTCAGTCGGTTAAGCGTCCGACTCTTGACTTCAGCTCAGTCATGATCTCACGGTTCTGTGGGATTGAGCCCCAGGCTGGGCTCTGCTCTGACAGTGCGGAGCCCGCTTAGAATTCTCTCTCTCCCTTTCTCTCTGCCGCTCCCCCACTTGTGCATGACTCTTTCTCTCTCTCTCAAAATAAACAAAGATTTAAAAAAATAAAAATAAGAGAATGCAAAAAGTCAGAGCTGAGGAAGAAGTAGAATGCAGATATACTCATTGTAAAAGTCAATGCTACTGCCATAAATAAGTTTCAGATATGGCTCTGCACTTCCTGTAATACATCCCCTGCATTTCATTAAATAATTAAAGTAGACAAATACTTCCTGGATACTTCTGATCTCTGTGGTTGCTTACAGTTAAACAGCATTTAAATAATTTTTAGATAACTTTTATTTTAAATATTTATTCATTTATTTTTGAGAGGGTGGGGAAACAGAGAGAGAGAGAGAGGATCTCAAGTAGGCTCTGCACTGTCAGCGCAGAGCCTGATAAGGGGCTCATGAACCGTGAGATTACAACCTGAGCCGAAATCAAGAGATGGACACTTAACCGACTGAGCCACTCAGGCATCCCAGCATTTAAATATTTTTTAATTATTTAATATTTTTTAAACCTGTAAGAGTCATATGATAGAAGAACAAAGTAAGGTTATAGTTTACATCTTTTAAAAACCAGCATCCAATACCAAAAATCCCGCCCCTCTCCCCCAAGTAAATATTCTTAATGTTCCTCTTTATCTAAGACCAAGGGTGTTTAAAACTGAAGAGACAGAAAAGCAAAGCTCTACCACTTACCTTGCCTACGCAGCCTGTGAACCCAGCCAAACACCTTTACTCTTTGGCCTCTGTATCCTTCTAGTGCATGAATCTTCACCTGTCAAGTTGAAATCAATAACATTTCACCAACCATGTGATTTACCATATATCAACTTCTCTGCTAATATTAGATGGACGGCAGCAAAGTGTTAAAAATTCACAAATGGTACAACACTAGTCATTCTACAGCAGGTCAGAACTGAAAAGTTTCACCGTATTGGAGTGGTTAAAAAAATTCAAGTCTTGGGGTGCCTGGGTGGCTCAGTCGGTTGGGCATCCGACTTCGGCTCAGGTCATGATCTCACGGTTCATGGGTTCAAGCCCCGGATCAGGCTCTGTGCAGACAACTAGCTCAGAGCCTGGAGCCTATTTCAGAGTCTGTGTCTCCCTCTCTCTCTCTGACCCTCCCCTGCTCACGCTGTCTCTCTCTCTCTCAGAAATAAATGAAAACATTAAAAATTTTTTTTTAAAAATGCAAGTAATTTCTTAGTGTAAAACTAACTGACACTGAGAAACATCAGGAATTTCAGATACTGCTATAAAAAAATCAATGAAGAAATGAATTCATAGTAGCAACGACACGAGTCCACACAGAGCCCTCTCTTGCCTTCACAATCCCTCCTGACATCGAAAGCTGGAAGCTAACAAAGGCTGGATTTTGGTTTGGAGGGGTATGGAGAGGGGAGCACGGGAAGGGGAGCATAAATGTAGCCAGGACAGCTCAAGACACAGGAAAAATATGACAATTCATCAGGAGCAAGAACTACTCGACATTTAAGCATGTCCACTCACAGCCCAGCATCTGTTCTAGAAAAAATACAGAGGAATCCAATTCACAAAATCACAAAATCTTTTATCTGTTTCAAAATATCATGCAAACAGGGATGCCTGGGTGGCTCAGTTGGTTAAGTGTCCGACTGCAACTCAGGTCATGATCTCATGGTTCGTGGGTTCGAGCCCCAAGTCAGGCTCTGTGCTGACAGCTCAGAGCCTGGAGCCTGCTTCAGATTCTGTGTCTCCCTCTCTTGCTGCCCCTCCCCTGCTCATACTTTCTCTCTCCTTCGAAAATAAATATTTAAAAAGAAACATCACTATTAAAAAAAATAATGAAAATCATGGATTTTAACCTCTTATTTTATAGTGAGGAAATAGACACATAGGGCGAGAGGACACTTAGCTAGCTCTTAGGTAGGGCAGGAACCGCTCAACACCTAATTACTAAACTTTATAATGAAACGAACCCCAAAAGAACCAGTGTCGTAACTCGAAAATGTTCTCTCTCTCTATGCCTTCTAAGAGGAAAGGAAGGGTAAACGGTGCAAAGGAACAGACCACGGGGCTTGCCCCTCAGACACAGAGCTGACAGTCTGACGTGGCAAGTTCGCCATATTTGGGACAACACGTGACACACTCACACATTTTGGCTCTGGGAGGCTTGGATCGTTTTTAATGGTAATCTTCTTTGCTTCTTCCAGGTTCTTTTCTCTTCGCAAATTGTCTTCTGCCTAATTTTAACAATAAAGCAATCTGTTAACATGGCTTCTAGTGTGTTCTAACCTGAAAACCATTCAGTGGCAAAGCCATTGCTCACCTCTTTCTTTTCCCGGGATTCGCTCTTCATTTGTTCCCGATGCCACATTTTTTTAATGTTCTTCATCTGTGATTTAGAAATAACATCCCACCTCTAGAGAGAAAAACGTATTTTTTCAAGACCTCCACGTTCTGATGCAAATTTATTTACAGAATATAATCCTGTAGAGTTGTATAGCTCACCTACCTCATTTTCTTTTTGTGAATCGATGTAAATGGTGGGAAATGGTTCTTTTCCTACTGTCATCAAAGCCTTGGGTGGGAAGGGAGAAAAAATTTCTTTAATGTTGTACAATATTTGAAATGAAAATAATACCCTAATTAAGGGGCAACTTCAGCCATCTAGAACATAATTAAGAGCCAGGAAGAAAAACATACAGGCCCCAAGAGCCAAAAGTCAACATTCACAGAATGACTGGTTGGATGTTACTAAAAACACTTTGCTTAAAGTAGAAGCACTCAGGCCTTTTCACAAACAATTCCAGCAAGTTCAGCTGCACATTACAGCTGATCCCTGAACATGGGTTTAAACTGAGTGGGTCCAGGGGCGCCCGGTTGGCTCAGTTGGTTGAGTATCCAACTTCGGCTAAGGTCATGACCTCATAGTTTGTGAGTTCGAGCCCCATGTTAGGATCTGTGCTGACAGCTCAGAGCCTGGAGCAGGTTCAGATTCTATGTCTCCCTCCCTCTCTGCCCCTCCCCTGCTCGCAGACTGTGTCTCTCTCAAAACTAAATAACCATTAAAAAATTTTTTTAAACTGAGTGGATCCAGTTATGCAGGTTTTTCCCCACGGATACAGTACAGTACTGTAAATACATTTTCTCTTCCTTATGATTTTTTTAAAGGTTTATTTTTATTTTTTGAGAGAAAGAGTACAAGCAATGGAGGGGCAGAGAGAGAGGGGCAGAAGATCTGAAGCAGGGTCTGCGCCGACAGCAGAGAGAACGATGCGGGTCTCGGACTTACAACTGTGAGATCCGACCTGAGGCAAAGTCGGACGCCCCAGTGACTAGACCATCCAGGTGCCCCTTTTCCTTATGATTTTAACATGTTCTTTCTAGTTTACTTTTTTGTAAAAATACAGTATATAATACATGTACCATTCAAAGTATCTGTTAACTGTTTATTGGTAAAGCTTCTGATTAACAGGAGGTTATTAGTAGTTAAGTTTTAGGGAAGTTGAAAGCGATTTACAGATTTGACTCTGCGGGGGTGTACTGTTCAAGGGTCAACTGTATACAGTTTCCCAGTGTAAGCAGACTGGAAGCAACAGATTTTAAGTGGCTGTGCGGACCAGCAGGAAGTATACTGAGAACGACAGAGGAGTCAATCGCAGGACCCGCCTACATGGTAAATCTTCTTTAAGAAATCAGGGAAGTTGTTTCTGAAACCCTTTCAGAAACAAAAACAATGGTTGAGGACATAAAAGGCTAAGCCTCATTTAATTTGAAAAAGCCCTACATGTAGAACACCTCTTTTCATAAACATGAAGACACACCAGGTGTTGCGTGCCATTTATATTTCAGTTTATATTACTTGATTAAGTCAAGCAAGAAATGTAACAAATTACTCTCTCCAGCTGTAGGATCTGCAGTTTATAAAAACTAAAGGTCTAGTCTCCAGACCTGGAAAATAGTTTTCATCTTGTTTTAACACTAACCCCAATTCAATGATCATCAGAAGAGGGAACCTGGATCTTTTAAAAACATCAAAAGAGAGGAGTTCTTTTTAATAATTAGACCTCTTAGCGATGTTTGTAAATCATTAGGAATTTGCTACTTGGCACTCTCTACTGATTGCTCTTTATCACTGAAATTGAAAGCCCCAAACTGTAATCCCCCAAATCAGAGTGGCACACCTTTGCTAACAGTGACACAGTCTGCATTCACCAAAATACTTTTGTCAGTTTTGGGGAGCCATAGGAATCACCCCAACAACTGGAAATGAAAGATTTCCCTCTAAAAGTTATTAAGGTAAGACTCCACCTCTCTCACATGAAATTCATGCCCAGATTTCTTCTAATCTGCTAAGTGGCCTCTTAGTGAATTTACCACTAGAATCTAGATGTGATCCTGAGCCTTGAGACTCAAAGAATCTAATTTCTATCAGTATGCTACGAATGGACTCATTTCTCAGAACACACACTCAGTAACTCAAGAGTCTGGAGCATGAAGACAGAATGCTAATTTACTAATACTAATGTACTATTATTTCTCAGGATTTAAAAACCCTCAAGTGAGTTTCGCATATTCTTTCTCAACGTGATAAGAAAGAAGATACCTCTACAAAATGTTCAAATTGAATTTAAAACTTCTCTATCCAATACTCTTAAAGCTACACAGCTGTATACAGTCCTCATTTTCTCGTTCTTGAAAATTCTCTTCAAAATCTAGTGGCTGAAATAAAATCACTGACAACTCACATAGCAATAGACGGAAGGCATTGATAAACGCAAAGCTGTTTTCCTAATGAGAAGAGACGCTACCTTTAGACCTGTTTTAAAAGGTTTCTCCTTGGTGCCATCACCCGTAGCATCATTTCCCTCTCGATCCGAGACATAGAGCTCTGCTGTTTGACAAATGGAGAATAAGTTACTCACTTGGCCGATAATTATTAGTCACCTCACCCTGCAACTACTTCATCCATTCTTTACCTTTGTGGACAGAACAAGCAACTGATTAGTAAAAATTAACCAGAGTCCAAAAGAAATTAGATCATAATTACTTTCCTACTCCCTTATTTCAGTGGCATCCCATAAAAACACACAAGTTACAAATTTGGCTTTTCAAAATGAACTCTGATGATTTTCATTTGTGAGGCTGCTTCTCTATCCACCGGATTCCACAACAAATCAAGAAAGGCTTTGGAGTTGGCCAGACCGGACTGGAATCTTGGATGTTGTGCCTTAAAAGCCAGGGTGATCCTCGGGAATTCACTTAACCTTTCTGAGCTTATTGATTTGTCTATGCAATGAGGGGGGAAACCCATTGGCTGCACGGAGGACGAAATAAAATAACGCATACACAACAGATATCCCGGTGACAGTGCACAGACATCAAATAAACACGAGCTCCGTCTGACCTGTAAAGGATACCAAAGCTCTGAGCTTCAACAAGCTGCAGAAGGCCTTACAACTAGTTAAGTGTGAACAGTGACATCAATCCAGGTCTCTATTTTCCTTTTTCTACTGCACCACATGGTCTCCTGGAAATCTCAGTATCAGTGAGGATGTGTGAAAGCGAATCAGAATTCACAAGCCCCTTCTGGATGATCTCTTCGAAGAGCTGACATATTTGAGGGCTACGCTGACGTCTCGCAGTGCCTCGCAGGACCCCAGTCTCAGCTGAACCACGAGATGGTTCGCCGTGGGGCAGGGTCCCGGGCGGCCGCCATCCCAGTCCCCGGACGCAGCGGGTTCCGGGGAGCCGGCCCCGCTCAACAAGTGGGGGACCCTCGGGGGTCCAGGCCCCTCCCTCGCTCGCGTCTTTCACGAATCAAGAGCGGTGGACCGCCCACTCGGGACCGGGCAATCCACCGCAACTAGCTTTCTGCCCCACGCGGGGGCATCGATCCACTTACACACTCCGGGGTCCCCGAGCCCCGCTCACCTAGTACCATCCCTGCGGTCGGCCCGGTCACCTCCAAGGACATCGTCTGCAACACACTGCTGCCTTGTCACTCCAACGTGCACCGGAGGATTCCTCGACTCGGACGTTGCATCAGAATGTCGCGCGTAGGTCGCTCCAGTGAATCACCCGAGCGTCAGGGCGCATTGGTTCCAAGAGGTTTCGATAGGAGGGCGAGCGTCACTGCAGCCGCCATCTTTGGGTCGGGCAGCGGCAACTTCCGGGTACGACACC